>NW_026925275.1:0-24981 GCF_032062105.1 Saccostrea cuccullata
AAATGCATTATTTTAAGTAATGTTACAATTACAGTTCATTGATATATGCATGTACAAACAAATAAACACTTTTAAATAGCAACATTTTGCCGATTCTGGGAAAGTTATACATGTGTACTGTGTAACTGATTTCCCCCTGCCAGGAGTTAATCTGTATATAATCTTGATGGACAGCCGAGCGCTACAGGTCACGCAGTGGAAAATTTTCTCTTTATATATATCGCATTTCTCTTTATATATAGCGAGGTTTTGTTCATGTATTTCGCATTTCCTTTATATATATCCAGGTTGGTTTATATATATCACATATCCTTTATATAATATATATATCCAGGTTTATTTTATATACGAGGGCCGTTCAAAAATTACGCAGACTTGCTGCACAGAAAAAATATTTGACGACATAATTGGGCAAAATGTCGCACATAATATAAAAGAATCTTTACTTGTATAGTCTACAAAATTTCATATCAAAATGTTGTAAATTGGTATCAATTTTGAGTGATTTTTCAGGACATATCATTAAGTCACGGAGCAGCAAAATCTTCGACGTCACAGACATTATAAAAAAATATGTGATTGAGCTTTCATTTTCTCAACATTTTCCCAAGAGTTCCTGTACAGTTTGAGTTATCTTATCTACTGAACATCCAAACACCATTTCTTGTCAAGCTTTAAATCTATTAAACAAGTAAAGAATATTCTTTTTTTGTTTTAAAACCAAACACTGCAGGTATTTATCAGATATAGTGTGATATTGGTGAGTCTCAATCACGTTCTTTACAGTCCGGATAAAGTTTTCGTCGATAATCTTCTTCCCGTCTTTCCGTATAGCCATTTTACAAAGGTCTAACGGTCTAAAATTCCTATTTGCTATTTGTGGACGAATGTCTCGAATACCCTAGTTATGTTCCCCAAACGAATTTGGGGGAAACTATTTTTTACTCTGTTTCTTATTATTTTCCCCCAAACGGATTTTGGGAACTTTGTTTTTTTTACTCGGTTTCTTATTATGTTCCCCAAACGGAGTTTGGGGACATTTGTTTTACTCGGTTTCTTATTATTATTATTATTATTATTCTTTTTTTTCTTATTTGTTCTCCGGTACTTTTTTCCGGAAATGTTTCAGAAACTGTTCACCCAACTAAGTTAAAACCTTTTTAGGGTTAATAGGTGTGTAGTGTAGGTGTGCGGAACGAAGGTCATTTTGCGCGCATGCGCCTGCACGTGCGTGCGCGTGATATGAGTGAAATGACTGATATACTTAATAAAGCTATAACTTTTACATTTTTTAATAAAATTATTTGAAACTCATTATTAGAGATATATTAATAGTGTAGATAAGATGACACTGTCAAATTAGCACTAACTCACGCGCATGCACGTGCGCTTTGCTCTGATTGGCTGAAACAAAAATCTCAATATCTTCTCTGTTTCTTGCCGAAATGCTTTGAAATTTAAGACATAGGCATGCTTTAGGATATCCTACAATACGGTATATAAGAATTTTTATCAAATCACGCGCATGCACGTGCGCTGCAATCTGATTGGCTTAAAGTTTAAATGGCTATAACTCCCTTGTTTTTCAACCAAACAGCATGGGATTTAGAACATAGACAAACTTAATGGACTCCTAGAAGAAGGTATGGTCATGATGAACATGCTTGCACGTGCATGAACGTGCGCTTAGCTCTGATTGGCTGAAACAAAAATCTCAATATCTTTTTTGTTTTTTGACGAAATGCTTTGAAATTTAAAACATAGGCATGCTTTAGGATATCCTACAATATGATATATAATAATTTTCATCCAATCACGCGCATGCACGTGCGCTGCAATCTAATTGGCTGAAACTTTAAATGGCAATAACTCCCTTGGTTTTCAACCAAACAGGATGGGATTCAGAACATAGATAGATATTGTAGACTCCCACAACAGGGAATGGTCATCATGCACATGCATGCATGTGCGTGCACGTGAAATGAGTAAAATTCAAAATACACTAGATTAAACATTTTTTTGGATTAAATGCTGTAATATTTAGCATATTAAAATATATCAGTAGTGTAGACAAGATGATATGGTCATTATGCACATGCATTCATATGCGCATGCGTGCAATGCTGAAATTGAATACTTCTGGTAAAACTTTGTTTAAGTCTTAAATGTATCGCGTTTGTCTTATTTAATGAAGCTTACAGGGAATAAGGCACCAAAAGGGAGTTGGGGAGCGTTTGGGGAACATGTGTAACGGTCCCCGTTACAATTAGCCCTAGTTATTATTCTTTTTTTTCTTCTTTGTTCTCCGGTACTTTTTTGTCCGCGAGTGTTCTCAGAAACTGTTCACCCAACTAAGCTAAAACCTTTTTAGGGTTAATAGGTGTGTAGTGTAGGTGTGCGGAACGAAGGTCATTTTGCGCGCATACGCATGCACGTGCGGGCGCGTGATATGAGTGAAATGACCGATATACTTAATATAGCTATAACTTTTACATTTTTTAATGAAATGATTTGAAACTCATTATATAAAGATATAATAATAGTGTAGATAATATGACACTGTCAAATTAGCAAGAACTCACGCGCATGCACGTGCGCTTCGCTCTGATTGGCTGAAACAAAAATCTCAATATCTTTTCTGTTTTTTGACGGAATGGTATGAAATTTAAAATATAGGCATACTTTAGGATGTTCTACAATATAGTATATAACAATTGTCTTGAAAACACGTGCATGCTCGTGCGCTGCAATCTGATTGGCTTAAACTTTAAATGGCTATAACTCCCTTGTTTTTCAACCAAACAGGATGGGATTTAGAAAATAGACAGATATAACAAACTTCTACAAGAAGGTATGGTCATCATGCACATAAATGAACGTACGTTCACGTGCGTTTCGTTCTGATTGGCTGAAACAAAAATCTCAATATCTTTCCTGTTTTTTGACGAAATGCTATGAAATCTAAAATATGTACATACTTTAGGATGTACTACAATATGATGCATAACAAATGTCATGAAATCACGTGCATGCACGTGCGCTGCAACCTTATTGGCTAAAACTGTAAATGGCTATAACTCCCTTGTTTTTCAACCAAACAGGGTGGGATTTAGAACATAGACAGACATAATAAACTTCTACAGGAAGGTATAGTCCTCATGCACGTGAAATGAGTAATATTAAAAATACGCTTAAATGAGTGTATAGATAAGCACGCGTGCAATGCTAAAATTTAAATATATTTTGTATTTTTCGGGGAAAAAGTGTGTCTTATTTAATAGCGCTTACAGGTAATATGGCACCAAAAGGGTGTAGGGGAGCGTTTGGGGAACATCTGTAACGGTCCCCGTTACAATTAGCCCTAGTTATTATTATTTTTCTTCTTCTTCTTCTTCCTGGGTACTTTTTTGTCCGGGAATGATCTCGCAAACTATACATCCGACCAAGGTGAAATGTTTTTAGGGTCAGTAGACATGTTATGTAGATTTGCGGAATGAAGGTCATTTTGCGCGCACGTGCTTGCAAGAGCGTGCACGTGCAACATGTGAAATGGCCGATTTAATTGATATAGGCGTAACTTTTTAAATTTTTGATGAAATGCTTTGAAACTTATAATATAAGGATATATTAGTAGCATAGACAATATGACATGGTCAAAATCGCAAGATCTCACGTGCATGCACGTGCATTTTGCTCTGATTGGCTGAAACTAAAGTCTCAATATCTTTCTTGTTTTTTGATGAAATCCTAAGAAATTTTGAAAATAGCCATGCATTAGGATATCCTACAACATGATATATAGCAATTATCATGAAAACACGTGCATGCACGTGCGCTGCAATCTGATTGGCTTAAACTTTAAATAACTATAACTCCCTTAATTTTCAACCAAACAGGATGAGTTTGGAACATAGATAGATATATTTGACTACAACAAAAAAATATGGTCACCATGCACATACATACACGTGCATGTACTTGCGCTGCAATCTGATTGGTTGAAACTTTAAACAACTATAACTCCCTTGGTTTTCAACCAAACGGGATGGGATTTAGAACAAAGATAGATGTAACGGACATCTACAAGAAGGTATGGTCATTATGCTCATGCATGCACGTGCGAGCACGTACGCGCACGTGAAATGAGCAAAATAAAAAACACTTGAATGAGCTAACTTTTTAAAACTTTTGGATTAAATACTTTAATGTTTAGTATATTAAAATATATAGATTGTGTAGACAAGATGATATGGTCATTACGCACATGCATTCACATGCGCACGCGTGCAATGCTAAAATTTGAATGAACTTTCTACACTTCTTAATAAACGTTGTTAAAGTTTCAAAGGCATCGAGTTTGTCTTATTTTATGAAGCTCCCAGGGAATATGGCACCAAAAGGGAGTTGGGGATCGTTTGGGGAACATCTGTAACGGTCCCCGTTACAATTAGCACTAGTTAAGGTCTTCCGACTTCCTTCGGAAGACCTTATTGTTATTCGTCTGTTTTTTATTATTATTATTATTATTCTTTTTTTCATAGTTAGGGCGATATCTCAGCTGTGCGTGGACGGATTTGAAAGATTTTTACGCAGATGATGCATCATGATAATATCTCCAGACGTGTATTTCATTTTTTCAAAATTCGCTTTCGTTTGCGATTTTTGGGGATTTTTGTATTTTTCAAAAGGCATTTTGTCCAGCAGTTTTCTTGAGAACGGCTTAAGATATGAAAGTGAAACTCACTGAGGTGATAGAACATCGAACTCCATTATGGGCAACGACCTTTATTTTTCGTCGTCGGCACTTCCGGTCGCAAGCGGAAGGGAATTCAAAAAGTCCCATTTCTCAACTTTTTTGTTTTTCAATATTTTTCTTTAGGATTTACAGGGTTTAAAGAGTGTCTTATGAGAATTCTAAATATGTATTCAGTATCTTGATGCGTGCAGATATTGAAAAGATATGACCGAACCAAAGTTTGTCCCACTGTCGGGGGTTCGAATCCCGCTGTGGGCGTTGCAAATTTTTTTTCTTTGTTTATGTCTTTTTTCAGTTGCAAATGACTTTTATCTCTTTTATAACACCTATGGAATATTTTGCCGATTTTTAAATGCAATTTTTCTCGAGATATTTTGAGGAATTCCTGTAATTATCATGATGTACGTTGAGTGACAGCTGTGAATAAACGTAAACAACAAAAAAAAAATACAATCTGAAACCTATTTCATGAGATGGCGCAGGGTAGAACTCTTTCGAAAAGTTGGGGCGGAAGACCGCTTGTTGCTCTAGCAACAAGAAAGCATCTAGTTATTATTATTATTCTTTTTTTTTCTTCTTTGTTCTCCGGTACTTTTTTTGTCCGCGAGTGTTCTCAGAAACTGTTCACCCAACTAAGTTAAAACCTTTTTAGGGTTAATAGGTGTCAAGTGTAGGTGTGCACAACGATGGTCATTTTGCGCGCATACGCATGCACGTGCGTGCGCGTGAAATGAGTGAAATGACTGATATACTTATTATAGCCATAACTTTTACATTTTTTATTGAAATGCTTTGAAACTCATTCTATAAGGATATATTAATAGTCTAGATAATATGACATGGTCAAATTAGCATGAACTCACGTGCATGCACGTGCGCGTCCCTCTGATTGGCTGAAACAAAGATTTCAATATCTCTTTTGTTTTTTGACGAAATGCTTTGAAATTTTAAACATAGTCATGCATTAGGATATACTACAATATACTATATAGCAGGTATCATAAAAACACGCGCCATGCACGTGCGCTGCAATCTGATTGGCTTAAACTTTAAATGGGTATAACTCCTTTAATTTTCAACCAAACAGGATGGGGTTAGAACATAGATAGACATCATGGATTCCTACAAAAGGTAAGGTCATCATGCACATGATGCATGCATGCATAGTAAAATCAAAAATACACTGATGAAGCGTATTTTTTAATACTTTTGGATTAAATACTTTATTATTTTATTATATTAATGTATATAGATAGTGTAGACAAGAGGATATGGTCATTACGCACACGCATTTACATATGCACGCGTGGAAATGCTAAAATTTAAATACTCGGTATACTAGGGAAACGTTGTTAAAGTGTAAAATGCATAGAGCTTGTCGTTTTTAATGAAGCTTAAAGGGAGTATGGCACCAAAAGGGAGTTGGGGAGCGTTTGGGGAACATCTGTAACGGTTCCCGTTACAATTAGCCCTAGTTTCTGTTGACATGTTTTATTATGCATTTTCCTGGATGTGTTGGCGATACTCGAGCGTTATGCATAATGTAACAAAAGTGTGGTGCGCCGTCAATTCACGGGACGTCATTTTCTCAGTCGTTTCTTGCGGAATCACTCAGAGGAAAATCACTTCTTCTTCAACTTTGTACAAATCGTCACTCAGAAATAAATGCATAATAATAGAACAATTTAAAAGATACATTTAATCATTCACATAAAGATCGCTACAAAATTAATCGAATATATAGTTATTAAAAATGAATTAAAAAAAAATTCCGCATGCTTTTGTTTCAAATTTTTTGTCGTGCTCCGTACCTCTCCATCAGCGATATCTACATACCGATAATTTTAGTAGAATTTTTTTAAAATACAGAAATTTTGCCGAAAATTTATTGCAATCTTTGAGATACATATTTCTGTGAAATTTCATAACTCTATGACGTCTGTAAGAGTAAATAATAGCACAGTCCGCGTAATTTTTGAACGGCCCTCGTATATCGCATTTTCTCTATATATATCTCAGTTTTGTTTATAGATATCGCATTTCCTTTATATATATTCAGAAAATTTTCTTTAAATATATTGCGTTTCCTTTATATATCGAGGTTTGATTATTAAATATTGCTTTTGTTTATATATAAGGTTGGCACTAATGGGCTTCCGTAGAGAGGTCCCGAGTTCAAATCCCGGTTCGGACCAATTTTTAGAAATACAAGTTATTTTTAAACTAAATAATTTCTGCCTCTCAAAATTATTATAGAACATTGACTTTATTTATAATTTTTATGCAATCAAAGACTAGACGAAATTTTCAAATTAAGTTAAATTAATAACAAGGGACTAAAGTTTCAAAATATATCAAATAAATAAGATTTTTCACACATATTAGAACTATGTTAGCTTTTAAATGCTTCAAATCTATGTTAGCTTTTAAATGCTTCAAATCTAAATACAGATTTGAGCCAAAAATCCTTAAAAAGTCTGATTTCTCTCTTAGTAAACGATCAAAACTTTTAGTTTTTATATCATCTTGTACCTTTATGTGACAATTTTACTATATTTGAAAATAAGAAAAAGTTAAATATAGGAAGCATATAAAAATAACTAATAAATCCTAAAAATTTAAGAAAAGTAGAGGAAATTCGGATTAGCAAATATCTATTTTATTTGAATTATCCATGTCAATACATTTGGTAATATCATCTTATAGGCCCCATATGGTAGTATCTTCTTATGCAAAAAGAAAAACATTCAATCTTTTGAATAACAAGTAGGGATTGCATGATTGGAAACGGTAATTTTTTATTCTTAATGTCCAGGGAAAAGGTAATGACCGTTACCTGACCTTGCCTCTAATATCAAACGGTCAAATTTAATCTCACTGATACCATTACTTATAGACAGAATGTTCTATCGTTAAAATGATATTGTCCTACGGACCCGGTTTAACGATAGAATTCGTTCCGTGTATTCGTAATATAGCAGAAAGAAACACGGGCGATAACTCGCATAGTGCATTTACTAGGAACAATCTAGAGAGTTCCGAATGTAGCAATTTGAATCGAGAGAAAAACGTTGAGAAAATTAATTGGATTTTCGTATATATATGGATTATTTTATGGGATAAAAGGCATAAGCAATCTCAAAAAGGTTTGTTTTGATTATTTGGTAGTTATTCCCAGTGCAAATAATTTTATATTCTTCAAAATCGTTTCGGAGCGGATCCGCTCCGATTTGCTACATTACAAGTATATGGGACGTATTCTAACTGTGGTGAGGGCCTGTACCGAGACACAGTTAGATTATTCTAACTACATTACTTAGTGATATTGTCCTCTTGATTCTGCGAAAATTTCATTAATTTTTAAATACAAGAAATGTCAGAAGAATCCTACTTTAAGATGTGAGTGATTTATTTTATAGAAGCTACTCAGGAATACGGAATATATGTGCAGGAATTCAACAATGGTAGATGTGGCACGACTATCCTGATGGATTTGGACCTAAGACAAATGGTGACAGCAGATTCATTCCAAGATCTACCCTGATAAATGTTTTTGACCAATCCACGAATGATTCATGCAGCAAATGCAACTGTACTAAGATACTGCGATATAAACGTATCGTGACTCTTCAAACCTTTGTCTCATACCCAGAAGTATGTCTGGAAATCATCATGCACTTCACTGAACATTCAAAAATAGCAGAAGCTTGTAACGGAACTGACGCCCTAAATAAAGAAGTGGGAACAGAAATCTTTAAATCTGAGGAATCTGCTACCCTATATAATAGCATCGCAACTCTCGTGCAATCCATTTTCTATTCCCATCTAAACCTACAGACCTGTTGAAGAGAATACAACATTGTACGACTTATTAAATTACTTATTTTACAAGCCATAGATAACTCGTACAATAATGTAAACCGTGCTTCAATTGTTGATTAAAAACAGACCAGCGACGTGCTTGTTTAACAAATAAAGTTCAAATAAACACTTACAAAAACTATTTCAAGGTTTCTTACCGCACAATTAGCACCGCAAACCGCATGATCTCTTAGGTTATATGAACGATCACGCACGTTACTTAATTATCACGAACATTTCTTCGTGATTAGTTTGCTAACAATAATGTTGCAGCTTGAGGCTGGTCAGCAACGTGGAGGCCATTATTCGTGCATCTGCGGAGTTCATGCGAAAGGCAACACCAACCTGGAATGTTGTTTAAGGAGAGAGCAAGAATCAGATGTAGCAGAAAAAATGGCCCCCACTCCGGAAAGTGTTAGAGAAGCGGATGAAGATCGGAGGCTTCTGATAACAAAGGGTATTCTGTTGAGGAATCTGAAGGATGGCGTCATTAACCCATTTGCCAACCACAGCAAAGATGAGCTCATCGAGGAATAAGAATTGGAAGCGAGGATTGTAGACACTATAAACTTAAAAAAAAACAAAAAAAAAACCCTGAGGTCCAAAAGCTAAACATCCTCTATGGAATACAAAGACCTCCAGCTCTAATGACTGATGATCCAAGATCTGGGATTTCCTGATTATGAGGTACTTGGTTGTAAGCCTCTTCACGACATTACCAACATCCTGGGATTTCCTGATTATGAGGTACTTGGTTGTAAGCCTCTTCACGACATTACCAACATCGTTAAGAACATGATTACTGAACTTAATCATCACATCGATATAAACATGCTCAAAAGGAATTTGAAAAATTTCACAATTCAACCAAGGCAGAAAAAACAAATAAAAAGCTCAGGTGCTAGGTTACATGCCATCAAATTATTCACTGCAAACAAACTGCTGAAAAAGAAAAAGAAAGTCTCCTGTGGAAATTATCTGAATATGCGAGAACGAAGCAGAACATTCGAAGGTTTCACAATCAAACCTTAATCTATATTTACCGTTCTCTGCAGTACAATCATTGCATATGCCAAAAATGACATCCAGAAAGTTCTATGATGCCAATTTCCACAGCCTTACGACTCCTGCACCTGAGATGTATCAACCATTCTGTCTGTGTTCAATCATTCCTGAGGAAATGGGATTTGAAGCCCTAATATAACTATCAGAGAACATTAGTAATCGACAGGTAGAGTATGTCATTCACTAATATGAGATTTAATCCTCGGCAACAAAACGAATACAGAGAGATGCACTTGTCATCCCAAAATCATTCATTTGTCAGCATTGGAAATACAATTCGTTACCACCTTCAACGACTAAAATTAACATCCTTTTCTAAGTCCCAATTTTTTGATGACCTTGTCAAGCACTGAAATAGTTGATCGAGCAGATACTGATCCCACTCAAAAGTTTGCTAGCAGTTTTGGGATCTTTTAGTGCTGACAGATTCAAAGGTTGAACAATATTTCCCCCCAATTTTGCACTCAATGGAATTTTTTCTAGTGATAAATTAGCTTTCTACAGGAAGTTTGTAATTGCTTGTAAATTACATAGAACAAGAGTTCATTCTAGAGAAAATGTTAAGGTAGCAAATCTAAAACCCGCGTTTATATCTTTTCATAGTCAAGTAGAGGTAAAAATTTGCAAAATACAACTTATCAGTTAGAAGCTCAATCTTATTGATACATGTACCTGTAATAGAGAGTATGGAGGAGTTTATGGAAGCCTCTGAGCCAGCCCCAGAATCCGAGCCAACCATTTATGAACAAGACACCATTATTGACGATGGAGTATTCCCTTTTAAAGTTGCTACAAATATATTCTTTGATTATAGCATTTAAGAGAATGATACATGAGTACATATATTGTATTACTATTTTATACATATGTCTTGTGTAGAAATAAATGAACGTTTGTATAATCTAATTCTATTATAAGCTGCATGTATTACACCTGTAATTTATTGACGAATACTATACGCAGGGGAACAAACCTCCAAAAATGGGTTAATCCTCCAAATCTATCTTAATTTTCGCAAAAGTAAGTCATTTTTACTAGTTTTGGTTTGATTTGAGAGATTTTTTAAGAACCAGTACTTTTGGTTTTAGTAGGTAAACTCAGGTGACCTATTGCTATCCGTTTTCGACGGTCGTCCTGCGTTGTGCGTTAACATTTAAACATATTCAGCTTCTTCTCTGCAACCACTGAATCAATTTCAACAAAATTTTGCATAAAGCATCTATGGGTGAAGGGGAACATAAATTGTGAATTTCATGTTTCCTGCTTCCCGGTGGGACCAATATCACTAAATTAATGCCATCTTGTAAAATCTTCTTTTCTCCTATACATCAAGCAGTCAAACTGTTGGTACGATTGTAAATCAGCATTGAATTCTCTTCTTAAATTGTGAAATTCCTGGCCCTGGGGTCAGGGGTTCTAGTGCTAGGGTGGGGCTAAATAAGTATATAGTGAAAATGCATTATTTCTTTGAAAATCTTCTTCTCTTCTCCTGGGTATTAAATAAACCAACTTAGAACGTAGTTATGATGAGCAAGAGTTCTTCATTAAAACTGTGAATTTCATGGCCCCAGGGTCAGGGATTCTGGTGTTAGGGCGGGGGCTCTATTGATTATATATTGAAAATACATCTTCTTCTCTGCTCCTAGGTATTAAATAAACTAACTAAGTACATAGTTATGATGAACAAGAGTGCCTCTTCCAAAATTGTGAATTTTATGGCCCCAGGGTCAGGGGCTCTATTGATCATATAGTGAAAATACACGAATTCTTTGAAAATCTTCTTCTCTGCTCCTAGGTATTAAATAAACTAACTAAGTACATAGTTATGATGAACAAGGGTGCCTCTTCCAAAATTGTGAATTTTATGGCCTTAGGGTCAGGGGTTCTGATGTTAGGTCGGGGCTCTATGGATTATACATTAAAAATGCATTATTTCTTTGAAAATCTTCTTCTCTGCTTCTGGGTATGAAATTAACTAACGAAGTACATAGTAATGATGAGCAAGACTGCCTCTACCAAAATTGTGAATTTTAAGGCCTCGGGGTCAGGGGTTCTGGTGTTGGGACGGCGCTCTATTGATTATATAGCAAGAATACACGAATTCTTTGAAAATCTTCTTCTCTGCTCATGGGTATTAAACAAACTAACAAATATTAAAGTATATAGTTATGATGAGCAAGAATGTCTCTTTCAAAATTGTGAATTTTATGGCCCCAGGGTCAGGGGTTCTGTTCTTAGGGTGGGGTTCTATGGATTATATAGTAAAAATGCATTAATTCTTTAAAAACCTTCTCTGCTTCTGGGTATGAAATAAACTAAGTACATAGTTAAGATGAGCAAGGATGCCTCTACCAAAATTGTGAATTTTATGGCCCCAGGGTCAGGGTTTCTGGTGTTGGGACGGGGCTGTATTGATGTTTTTGTAAAAATTGCATTAATTCTTAGAAAATCTTCTTCTCTGCTCAACATGAATCAAATAGAATTACTGGAAAGTTGTTGCATAATGCTCAGGTGACCTATAAGGACCATGGGCCTCTTGTTTTTATGCATTTTTACAATTGATTAGATGAAAATAGAAGGAATTATTGAAATCCTATAGACTGTACTAAGGTTGACATGATCATGTTCATTCCATTTTAATCTTTTAATGATTATTGAACAATGGGAGGATTATATAATAAATACAAAATTTTAATGCATACTGTAATTTCTGTGCTGGGTGTTGACTGTAATTCTTTTTTGTCCTTGTAGTAGGCCACTTGTAAGGAAGTGGCCTGTACGGTGCTGTTTATTGTGGCGGAAACCTGGACCCGTTTTCCCCACATCTTTACTGTTTCATTTCCAATCGTCAGAACACGATACTCTTTGACATCTGTAACCAAAAGCAGAGGTTAGTTTTTCTTATATTTCAGACAGTAATATATTGGAAAATATATTTAACGTAAAATAATATGTCCTGTTTCCTATTATATGGAATATTAAAATATGATAGGTAGGTGCATTTTATTATTTTAAAATTTTTTTTTGCAATATTGGGACGAGGTCTGGAGATCCAATATCTATGTAATAAATGTAAGTTTAGCCAAGGTCTGAAACTTATGTGAAAGTATTCTGAGGTATGTAGAATTTAAATTGTCAAAATCATGACCCCCCCCCCTTCTAGGGCAAGATGTGGTCACAATAGGGTATACAAGTTTTAAATTGAAATATTTCAGAAAAATCTTTAAAAATTTTCTTCAAGAACTAATGGGCAGAAAAGCTGAAACTTAAGTGAAAGCATCCTAATATAGTGTAGATTCTAAATTGTTCAAAACATGATCTCCTGGATGTATGGTGCGGTTACAGTAGGGTATCCAATAACTATATGCGGTATATTGCATATCTGTGCCCCCTCAAAAGTTTAATTTTGAAAAATTATTGAAATGTGCTGAATTCTATAAATTGTATCAGAAATATAAATTTACAGAATATATTATAGTTTCAAAGTAGTTCATTGACAATTTTTGTTTTTATGACGTCACAAACTAGTATGATTTTACATTATTTTTTAGAAAGAAGACAAAATGGACAAAATTTCGACAATTTTAGCTTTGGAGTTTATAGAGAGCAAATTTGCTCAGCTTGTCTGGGGCTTTTCCTGAAAGTACAATATTTCTGTTTTCATGGACAAACCATGGTTATTACCGAATCCTAAAGTTAACTTTTATTTCTAAATATGAACAAGAAGGTCTAAGAACCTTACAGGTCATCTAAATAGACCATAACAATTCAGCACAAAAAAGAATGTCTAGCTATCAACAAAATCTGAAAATTTGCCCTATTATATATACTTTGGTCTGTTTACGCTCATCAAATCACCGAAACATAAGACAAATGAGCTGTAGCAGCTGTAGCCTAAGTGTAATATATATACAGTTCGCGAAAATCCCTATGTTCTGTTAGCCTATTTGTCTTTGAATAATATTTAATGTATATATATATAATTTATAGTGTCAAGGACAAATCTTTCCACATAAGTTTCAGCTTTTCTGGCACTGGTTCTTGAGAAGAAAATTTTTAAAAATTTTCCTATGTATTCTAATGTAAAAGAACTTTATTCGGTAATAACCAATATTTGCCCCAAAAATCAAACTCTAACGGAGAAGTAGTCAATTATGTTCTAAAACAGGGTGAGATATGCTGACTTCAAAGCACTGAATATTTTCATAAGCAATGACGTCATATGTTTGAAATGACGTCAAGAAAATGACGTAAGTTTAAAATTTCCATTATTTCTACAAAAAAATGTACATATGTCGATATTTTGAGTAAATATCACCGAGCGCAGGTCTGATCAGGATCAATTTATTGACATAATGTGTAGAATGATAATATCAATGAAATGTGTATATACTGTTCCTGAGCAAATTTGCTCTCTATAAACTCCAAAGCTAAAATTGTCGAAATTTTGTCCATTTTGTCTTCTTTCTAAAAAATAATGTAAAATCATACTAGTTTGTGACGTCATAAAAAACAAAAATTGTCAATGAACTACTTTGAAACTATAATATATTCTGACAAAATTTATATTTCTGATATCTACTTATAGAATTCAGCACATTTCAATAATTTTTCAAAATTAAATTTTGAGGGGCTGAACAAGTCAGCAATAAAATATAGTTTTGGATACCCTACTGTAGCCGCACCATACATCCAGGAGATCATGGCGGAAAATTTAGAATCTATACTATATGTAGTAAGCTTTCACATCAAGTTTCAGCTGTTCTGCCCATTAGACTTGAAGAAAATTTTTAAAGATTTTTCTAAATATTTAATTTAAAAGTCTGTATACCCTATTGTTAGCACATTTAGCTGAAATATAGAGACACCGTCCTTCGGATGACAATGTTAAATTCTAGGTCCCTCAGCAATACTTGGCACGAAAAAGTTGCAGACCTTGGCTAAACTTACATTTATTACACCGGCAAGTGGTGGAGTCTAAATATGAGTAAAAAGTTCTCACAAGGAATTTTAAAATAATAAAATGCACCTACCTATTCCTTTTTATTCACTTTTGATAAACAATGAAACTAACGTAATTAATAAAGTATGTTGAATAATATAATTACACAATATATTTCTTTGAAATTGATCTAAAAATTGCTTTTACAGATGAAATAGTAAGTTATACTTGTAATTAGTAAATTAATGAAAATGTTAGAAACATATCTTAAACAGGTATATTTGAATTAAATATTAGCACCGTACAGGCCACTTCCTGTAAATATTACACTGTATGCTACAGCTCATTTGTGAATTAGGTCAACGGTTAGCTGCAGAACTGCAGCTATCCGAAAAATAAAATATTGTATTTATTATATAAGTGCCACCTATTGAAATAATCGTAAAAATGATTAAAGCTGTGAATGAACATTCTCATGTTATAATTATGTGCAGCATGGTATTATAGGATTTCAATAAAGCTTCTATTTTCATGGTTATATATAATTGTAAAAATGCATAAATGCGGTAGCACTGCACTCTTAAGGTCCTTATAGGATCACCTGAGCATTATGCAACAACTTTAGTGATTCATTTGATGCATGTTGAGCTCTCAAACGAGGAGGATGTTTCTGAATTAATGCAATTTTTACAAAAACATCAATAAAGCCTTAGAAACACCAGTAATGTGACCCTGGGGCCATAAGATTCACAATTTTGGTAGAGAAGTTTTTGCTCATCTTAACTTGCATTTTGTTTATCTCCTCAGAAGGAAATGATTTTCAACGAATTGATACATTATTACCTATATAATCCATAGAACCCCACTTTAAGGAACCCCTGACCTGAATGGTCATAACATTCACAATTGCCAAAAATTCTCAACTATATTATATACTTTAACTTTTGTTAGTTTCATTACCACCCATATTAGAGAAGCCAGATTTTACGGAATATGCGTTCCATTCAACTTCTATATAATCATCATGTGGTGAAGTACAACCCCTGACCCCGAGGCCTTAAAATTCACAGCTTTTCAAAAAGGCAGTCTTGCTCATCAATATATGTACTTCGTTAGTTAATAAACCTTTTGAGCAAGACTTTCTTGATTTTCAAAGAAATATGCATTTTTTTATTTGAGCACATTGTAAAAATATTAAGGCCATAAAATTTACAATTGTAGAAGAACGATGCCTTTGTTCATCTGAACTAATTGTACAGTTAGTTTTTTAATACCTCGGGCCTTATCAGAGAAGAAGATTTTCAAAGAATTGTGTATTTTCACTATATGATCAATAGAGCCCCTGACCCTGGGGCCATAAAATTCACAAATTTTGAAATAAAAGCACTCTTGTTATATAACTATGTATCTTAGTATATTTATTTAACTTTATTCAGAATGTAGATGATATTTTCTAATATATAATCTATAGAAGCCCCCGCCCTAACACCAGTTTTTACTATGAAACACAGTTTTAATGTAGAAAACATCCGATAATAACGATACATTCGAGTTGGTTTATTTAATACCCAAGAAGATGCGAAGATTTTCAAAGAAATAGATTGCATTTTCCCTATATACTTAATTTAGCCCCACCCTAGCACTAGAACCCCTGTTGTCAAATCACAATTGTGAACATTTTAGAGAATAATTCAACTAAATACATATGTTGTACCAACAGTTTGACTGCTTGATGTATAGGAGAAAAGTAATAGTTTGTGTTCATTGATTTTTTTTTAGTTCTGAAATGTGGGTACTATAAGCAGAACGAAACATGTAAAACCAACATTTATGGCCTTTGTGGACCCAGAAATCCAAGATTTCGCACAGGTAATTTCTTTCGTTAAATCGTCTGGAATCTGGTTGCAGATCGTTTGTAGTGATTGGACTAGTCCATTAAAATTTGGAATAAACCAACGAGTCGAAAACGGATGAGCAATAGGTCACCTGTTTTAACCTACTAAAACCATTCATATACTGTTGTTCTTAAAAAATCAAATCAAACCAAAACTAGTAACAGAATTTACTGAATCATAAGAAGATGGAGGATTACAATTTTTATTTAATTCCATTGAAGTTAGTACGTCAATAAATTACAGGTGTAATACATGCAGCTTAAATAGAATTAGATTATACTCGTGACATTTATTTCTACACAAGACGATGTATAAAATAGTAATACAATATATGTACTCATGTATCATTCTCTTAAATGCTATAAAAAGAAGATACACGTAGCAACTTTGAAAGGGTAAATCACATGGAATAATCTGTTTGTTCATAAAGGTAAACTCGTAAATACTGCATTAGAGGCTTCCATAAACTGTTTCCCTGAAAAATGTTTCTTTTAAACATGTATAAAAATGAGCTTCCAATGATAAGTTGTAGCTTGCACAATTTTTACCTCTACTTGACTATGAAAGATATAGTTCGCGGGTTCAAGCAATTATCAATCCTTATACAGCCTAGAATGAACTCTTGTTCTATGTAATTTACAAGCAATTACAGAAGCCCAGGGGCTAATTTATCACTAGAGCACATCGGCTAGGAAAATGGACAAATCAGATCAGAATTGAAAAGTTTTCAGAGGAAGGGGGAGGAGGGGGCCAAATTTTAATAATACTTGAGAATGCCTCCATATCAATACAGCATATAACTTTTGCTGTTCTTGAGGAAAAACATTTTTAAAGATATTTTATTATTACAATTTGTTTGTATATATTACTTCGTAATAATTTGAATTTGGTTCCCCGTTGTTTCTCTCCCTATCCCAAAGGGTCATGATTTGAACAATTTAAATCTTCAATACATAAAGATGCTTATGTATCAATATGACTCAACATAGCTTTTCTAGTTTATTGGGATTCCCCCCTTTTTTATGTTAAACTTTGATCAGCCATTGTGGCCCCACTCGACCCTTTGGGGTTATGATATGGAAATTGGCATCATAGAACTACATGAGGATGCTTCCATTAAATATCACTTATCATGCTTTGTACTGCAGAGAAGTAAGATATAGATTAAGGTTTTATTGTGAAACCTTCGAATGTTCTGCATGTTCTCGCATATTGGGGATAATTTCCACAGGAGACTTTCTTTTTCCTGTCAGCAGTTTGTTGCAGTGAATAATTTGATGGCATGTAGATTTAGCACCTAAAGCTTTTTCCATTTGTTTTTTCTGCCTTGGATGATTGTGAAATTTTTCAAATTCCTTTTGAGCATGTTTATTGATGTGATGACTTTTAGTAATCATATTCCTATATGTTGGTAATGTCGTAAAGGCTTACAACCATTGTGACCTCATAATCAGGAAATCCCAGGATGATTGACAAATTTAAAGGCTTACAACCAAGATTCATAACAGGAAATCCCATCTTTCATCAGTCATTAGAGCTGGAGGTCTTTGTATTCCATAGAGGATGTTTCAAGGTTTTTCCTCAGGGTTATTTTTTTTTTTTTTTTAAGTTTATAGTGGCCCTACCCTATCCCTGGGCTTCCATGATTTGAACAAATTTAAATCTCATCTTTGCTGTGATGTTGGCAAATGGGTTAATGACGCCATCCTTCAGATTCCTAGAAGATTTTTTTTAATGCCATTTATTCATCCGCTTCTCTAACACTTTCCGGAGTGGGGGCCATTTTTTCTGCTACATCTGATTCTTGCTCTCTCCTTAAACAACATTCCAGGTTGGTGTTGGCATGAAGTCCGCAGTTGAAATAATGGCCTCCACGTGGTTCTGACCAGCCTCAAGCTGAACATTATGTGAAAAGTTTAATCGACGAAGAAATGTTCGTGATAATTAAGTAACGTGCGTGATCGTTCATATAACCTAAGAGATCATGCGGTTTGCGGTGCTAATTGTGAGCTAAACAAAAATAGTATTTTGTAAGTGTTGTTTTACAAAAGAACTTATTTGTTAAACCAAAAGCACTTCTTGCTGATAACTTTCTGATTTACAATAAATTGAAAACGGTTTTAAACTTTTTCAAAGAAATATAAATATATATTTTTAAGTCGTAGCAATTTTACACATAATTATCAACTTTGCAGAATAGAAAATCAACTGAGAGTTTTTTATATAGGGTAGCAGATTCTTCAGATTTAAAGATTTCTGTTCGAAATGTCTTTATTTAGCGTCAGTTAGAAAGCTTCATGCTATTTTTGAACAAATGCATGATGATTTCCAGACATAGTTCTGGGTATGAGACAAAGGTTTAAATAAAACGTTAAAACACCGAACACTTAAAGTTGCATTTGCTGCATGAATCATTCGTGGATTGGTCAAAACCATGTATCAGGGTAGGTCTTGGAATATATATGTTGTACTTTAAATCTTAGGTCCAAATCCATCAGGCAATAGTCGTGTAATTTATGCTTTTGAATTCCTGTAATATAGTCTATTTTGTAGCGGTAATGAACAATGAAAATATACATCTTAGAAATACTATTTTTAAAAATTGTACTTGTATTTAAAAATTAATGAAATTTAGCCCAGAATCAAGAGGACAATATCACATGTGGGACAGTAGTTAGAATAACTGAACTGTGTCTCGGTACAAGCCCGCGCCACAGTTAGAATACGTCCCATATACTTGCAATGTAGCGAATCGGAGCGGATCCGCTCCGAAACGATTCTGAAGAATATAAAATGATTTGCACTGGAAATAACTACCAAAATAAACAAAACAAACCTTTTTGAGACTGCTTATACCTTTTATCCCAAAAAATAATCCATATAAATACGAAAATCCAATTAATTTTCTCAACGTTTTTCTCTCGATTCAAATAACTACATACGGAACTCTCTAGATTGTTCCTAGTAAATGCACTATGCGAGTTATCGCCCGTGTTTCTTTTGCTACATTACGAATACACGGAATGAATTCTATCGTTAAACCGGGTCCGTAGGACAATATCATTTTAAAGCTGACATGAATTCTTAAAAACGCAACATTTTCATCTATGTACGACTTGTTTCATACCAACTATAGCCGTATTCCGCCATATTTCTTTCAGATACCTTGCCTCATTGTAACGATATATACCCCAATGCGGTCGTTACGCTTGAATGATTTTTTGGTTTGGGTATCGACTTGTGCACATCTCCGATGGTAAAGCATATGAGAACACATGAGGTGATCAAGACATTTCAAAAACAAAATAAACAACATAATAATCATATTTTTGAATGATTATTGATTTGAATCAAAAGAAAAAAATGCAAGCTTGGAAGAGAAATTTAGATGCATGAGTACGTATTTTTACAGTGCGCCAATTTATGCAGAATAAACTTGAAATAAAAAGCAGTAAAATCTGCAAACACATTTTGAAATTATATCATTTGAATGAACAAAACAACCAACGTCTTTGATTTGCAGGTCCTAAAGATGCAATTGATGCATATCGAGAAAACGCCTCGAACACTGTAAACGTACCCATACCTGGAAATAAGGTTACTGCATCGGTTCGAAGATGTGCACAAGTCAAGTGATATACACCCTGAATCCCATTTACTGAAATATGCATCACAAAAAAGAAATAAACTCCATAAAAGCTCAATAGTAAACACACTGTCATTATTACTCCTTACAGACTAGCACGCCGATACACTTAGTTCGTGCTTATCACACTTTGGTCAGGGAAAATATCACAAGTGGAAAGACAGTTATTTGGTATTTGCGCAGCTGAAAGGGGGGGGGGGTTAAAGTATTATAACTGCTGTTCATAAGCAATAATTGTGATGCGTCTTTCTACATGTAGTTCTAATATACATTCTTTACAAAGTCATGTACATGTCAGGGGCGTAGCAACAGGGGGGGCCTGGCCCCCCACTTTTTTTCCCAACCTTACTTATACTGTAGGAAATGTTAACTGAAACCCTGGTTGGCCCCCCCCCCACTTGTAGACTTTTAGTGATGTACCGAAAATGTAGTATTAGAATTGTGAAAGTAGTTGAAACTGAGGAAAAAAAGTTTACCTACTAACCCCCTCCCCCCCGAAATATGATTTTCGACTTCGGGCCAATTCCCCCCCCCTTTTTTTTTTTTTTTTTGCTTGTCAACTTTTTCAGGTAAGTAAAACAAATTTTTTCTCTGGCTGGCCCCCCCCACTTTCAAAAACGATGCTACGCCACTGCATGTATATAGTCTGCAGTTGGTTTGCGTCGCAAACTTCATTTGTCAATTAAAACAGTACTGATTATTTTAGTATTAATCTCAAATCTAAACCAAGGAATTTGATATACGGTAATTAGTTCAAATCTTAAAAGCAATTCTCCAGAATACAAATTTTTATGTGTACATCTGTACGTTCTTCAACACACACACGCACACGGAGAAAGGCCATCCCCTGTTCAGATTGATATTTAGGCATTTGATTTTTTAGGCGCGGGGGGGGGGGGGGATTGCAAAAATAATTGACATGACCGTTATTTAAATATTCTTGGAAGACAGACATTTCTGCCCAATTCAATTTTGAGGTTTTTTTTTAAATGTGTCACTCCAACAGCCAAAGTACTGTGCATTTTGAGGAATGTAACTGTTTTATGTTGTTACGGTAACAGAGATTCTTTGAGATTTCAGTATCCCTGCCTGATAGTCTAGCTATTTTTTTATATAATATAAATTTCTTTAGGAGTATTTGGGAGATAATTTTAAAAGCTAGGATAAGGATACTTGACACTGGTTGAATACGGATAATTTTTAGTAACTCTTTTGTATATTGAACTCTCTCTCTCTCTCTCTCTCTCTCTCTCTCTCTCTCTCTCTCTCTCTCTCTCCCATCCGTTAGGGCAATAATAGGTATAAGATCCTACGCACTTTGTGCTGTACCATTTATCAAGCCTTAGAACTGATCAAGGATTTTTCTCAGGCAGGATGTCGAAACTTCATAAATTGAATAATAATTTAACTTTGGACAAGAAATTAACCCAAACGCCCAAATTGAAAGAGAAACTCACAGGTATTGTGAGCAATGAGCTCACTAAATGATACCCGCCTCCCATATGGTTATAGTGGCAAAGTCCACATTTTGCTGTTGTGGCTAAACCCAACAATGTGTCGAATCAAAAAGCAGGCACGTAGCATCGTATTTGAAAGTTGGGGGGGGGGGGGGCAGCCAGAGAATTTTTTTACTTAGCTGAAAAACTTGACAAGCAAAAAAAAAATACCCACTCCTTCAATTAACATAGCATAAGTTAGGTCGCGGAAAAAAGTAGGGGGCAGTCCACCCCCCCCCCCCCCCCTGTTGCTACACCCCTGAAAAGTGAAATAGGAGTTGCACAATGGTAATATGTAATAAACCTAAGACTCTGTAAAAGTTTCGTTTAATTTCACTAAGTGGTACAAGATGATTTGCGGATAAGATATTGGTACCCCAAAGCGTAAGAGACAGACGCACGGACAGACGATTACTATATACCCTCCCACTTTTCAAGCGGGGGATATAATAAACGTGAAATATACATCAAATGAATGGGAACATTGGGAACTTTCTTAAATACCTTCTCAAACGTGTCGAACCTGGACCTGGACAACAGACAAGAATTTGTAAAAAAGCTAATTGTAGGTAGAAGGTGGAATTCTCACGGGGAGTTTGCTCTCTCTTCCTATATGTTTTTTCTAATAATCATTAATTATTTATGTCTAGAAATTTAATTCACATTAAATTCTATTTTCATTATCATTGTACCACAGAATCAAACTCATTTATTATACCCCTCGCAACAAGTTGCATGAGGTATAATGTTTTTGACCCGTCAGTCAGTCCTTTCTTTCTTTCTTTTTTTTTCTTTTTTTTTTTTTTTTTGGTCAGCGCAACTTCTCATAAACCACTGCACAGAGTTTTGTCGAACTTTGCAGATATTTATATGAGACAATGTGTGTGTAGATTTGCACATCACCAGTTCCGAATTCTTTATTTTTTCGGGACTTTTCCTCACTTTTACATT
Source organism: Saccostrea cuccullata (assembly GCF_032062105.1). NCBI lineage: Eukaryota > Metazoa > Mollusca > Bivalvia > Ostreida > Ostreidae > Saccostrea > Saccostrea cuccullata. The sequence continues at coordinate 22,613 of NW_026925275.1, forward strand.
TAGATTTTTGGCCATATCTTGAATATAGAGATGAGCAGCTTGTCAGCGCAACTCCTCATAAACCGCTGCACACAATTTCGTCAAACTTTGCAGATATTTAGGACACAATGTGTATAGATGAGCATATTACAAGGAAATTCGATTCCTTTATTTTTATTCTGGGAATTTCAGCACTTCGAATTTTGGGGGAGCGTGGGGTATGTGAACTTGCTCACTTTTTCTTTCATTGTGCATAAAATTATAAATAACTTTAAATCAAATTATATTAGGTCTAATAAAGCCAATACACAGTATTTATTTGATAATAATTGATCATAAAGAAATCCAATCTGTTTCAGACGTTTTTCTTAAATCATTTTTATGAGAGTGTTAATATGCATGTTTTACTACCCCCCCCCTCCTATCACAGGAAAATATCTTCAAAAGGTGAATGATTCGTAATAATGCATGCTTTATTATACATTTAATGAAGATAAACCATGTAATCATAAATTTTATTTACAACATTTACAGACAAGAGTTATGTTTATTTTTGAAAAAAAAAATTCAATCAACCCCACTGAGCTTTCAACCTTTGATATTTTCCCTGACCAAATAAAATGATCGGCATGGGCCACGTGTGTCCAAGCATCTTTTACTGTTGAGTTAGCAATGGATTACATGACTTCTGAGATGCATTTTTCAATAAAAGTAAAATTGGATAATTCTTTCGACATGTGCACATCCCTGTAACGATAGCAGTATTCAGGTAAATGTTTTATCACTGCGTTTGACGTGTTTTCTCGACCTGCATGGATTTTTGCTGTACTTGAATGTATTCCGTGTTAGTGTACTTTTTATATTGCAGCAAATGCATTCAAAAATAAATTAATTCTCAGATAGTTCTATTTTTTGTTGAATTTTTACTTTTCAAACATGTAATTGGTCAGTTTATGGACTTCTAAAAACTATGCTATTGGAGATGTGTACATGTCGACAGCCAGACTAGAAAATCACTCAAGTGAAACAATTCTAGAAGGCTATATATAGCAGGTACAGGTGACCAAAAATTTTCAATTAAAAATGGCGGAATCGAAGAAATATGGCGGACAAAGGCGTACAGGAATGTAGTAAGTCGTAAAAAGATGAAAAATGATGGCTTTTTAAGAGTTCATGTCAGCTTTAACGATAGAACATTCTATCTAGTGGGACAGTAACCATGAAAATCACACTCTTTTGTTTTCCTTTACGAATAGATATGTTATGTACCAAAATTGGTTCAGCAGTTCAAGAATGTTGAGGCACGACGAAGGATGTAAAGAGATAGCAATAACTCAGGTGATTTTTAAGTGCATCTTATAAAGGCTTTGCTTAATATTATAAATTATAAAAAAAAAAAAACCCATCTCTTATGAAGCTAAATTACATGGGTCGATTACATATTGTTCCAAACGAAAGTAGAATTCTATTGACGATTCAGTAAATTTAGTATCAAAGATGTCTTGAAAATTTATTTCATTCATTTTGCTTGTTTGTGTAGAATTACATACTCAGGATTTTCTTACTGTGAAATTTTGTCCGCAAACCAGAGCCGAATGGGAGAAAAGGAAAGCTGAGAAGAACTGTAAAGAACCAACTCCAGACTATCACTGTGCTGACGTTGAATCAACACGAGACAAGTTCGGGGAAATATTTCCAATTCAGCGTTGACTTGAATGGATACTGTCCATTTCTGAATGCTATGTCCTATAACCTAAATTACAAGTCCATTGCTTACAATGGGTGTCCACAAAATCCCTATTCATCGGATGAAAATTACAAATTTCCGGTATGTTTTTCAATGTTTGATCCTCCTCAGCAATCAACTGAAGTTCCAGAAATTAAAAAATGTAATGTAATGAATGCAAGATTAGAAGGCGCTGGTATTGGAGTAGCAGTCACGCTATTTATCGCCGGAGTCTTATCGTCGTTCCTTGCATCACAAAGAAAAAGAAAAAACAGAAGAGAACGTACGGAAAAGTTCCAAGGTCACAATCACAATTTAAAATGACAGAGACAGATAAAAAAAAATTTGAGTCATTGAATGAAATCATAGGTTATAATGACTCTCTAGCTGTCTTATAGCTGTTTTATTGAAATGTGTCATTTACATAAGATTTATATATGGAAAAGTTTATATATGTCCCTTTAATATTATCAGATAGTTGTTTTAATTGATAAATCAGTCAAGATTTCAGATTCCAGGATCAAGGTCACCCATGGTTGGTTGATATTCATACTAAAGACTAGTTTCATATGCTATCCATATTTGTGATTTCCTTCGTAAATGTTTGTTGTTTTGTATATATATAGTATTACATATTTCTGGTTACATTTCAGTCTTGGATTTA
>NW_026925276.1:0-25548 GCF_032062105.1 Saccostrea cuccullata
AAAAAGATTATTTGCCCTTTTCAAGGTAAAATATGGCGGCAAGCGACGTGAAGTTGATCAAGAGACACGTCTCTTTCAAAACCGAAATGACGACAACTGTTATATTAAACCCCTTCATGTTAAAGCTGAATCTGAGAGTTATAACTTACCCGGTAATTGAATTCAACAAGTTGTGCTACAAAAAAATTATTTTGCCACTTTCGCCGACATAACGTGATCAGGCAATTGGAATATCAACTCGAAAATACATGTAATTTGAGTTTGTGTTTTCATTTAACCTTGACGAAAAGCAAAAAATTATTAAATATTTATATCGTGATATATTGCAATACAAAATATAATATTGCAATATATCGAGATACGATTTTTCAGTCGCGATACCCAGCACTACGACTATGATTGTTTCGGTATAATAAAACAGTTATGGAATGGGAACTCGGGAAATAGCAAATTTATGGTTCCCCTCGGCAGGAAACTATTTCCCTCGGCGGCTTCGCCGCCTCAGGAAATAGTTTCCTCCCTTGGGGAACCATAAATTTGCTATTTCCCTCGTACCCATTCCATAACTGTATAATATCAGTTGCAGTGAACCAGTCTAAGTAAAAGTCACCAGACCATGTGTTTTTACTGGTATCTGAATTTATATGTACACATGGTCTTCTTGTCCATACATCTTTTGATCCATGAAGCAGTCATGCATAAATTATTTATTTTTAAAACAACCGTGACTTGATTATTTTTTTCTAATTGTTATACCCCTCGCTTGAAAAGCGGGAGGGTATATAGTAATTGGTATGTCCGGCTGTCTGTACGTCCGTCCATCCATCCGTCCGTCTGTTATGCTTTGGGGTACCCATCTCTTATCCGCAACTCCTCTCATACTTAATGAAACTTTCACCTGGGATTTTCCACTCACTTTTGGGAATGGTGCCCAGGCTCTTGGAATTGGGAATTTTACGACATTTTATCATTTATTTGGAAATTTAACTGTATGATGTTTTTCAAGAAATAAATACTTAAGATGAATAAAAATAGATCTTTTACTTAGTTATTCAGAACTATGAATCAGAGAATTGATCATTATGATAAAGTTTTACCCAAGATTCTTCAAAATTCTGTTCATATCATTCAAATTTCCAAACCTGAACATGTTTTGTATTTTGTGAATTATGTTCAGGTTACCTTCTTGAGTTCTTCTTTCAAAAATTGAACATAGGCAGTTCTTTTTTGGGGAAAAAAAGGGAGGGGTTTTGCAATTGGGAATGGGGCCCATATTCAGCCCTACACAGGGTAGTGGAAAATCCCTGTTCTCAGAATCTTTATTACATATTGCCATTGTGCCTGTGGACCTCCTATTTTACTTTTTGATCTGAGATATATTTTGGATTTTCCAGAGCAAAACATGGACACTGCCATTATATTCATATGGGAGGCGAGGGGTATCATTTAGTGAGCTCATTGCTCACAGTACCTCAAGTTTAAATTTTCTTTGATATGGAATAGGTATAGATAGCTCATACTTATGTTTGTAGTTTGTGGAATTTTTTTTTCATGATTATTTAATCAACTTAAGGATAACCTTTATAAGCAATTTCATGGGAATATATATATTTCTGGTGCATTGTAAGTTGGAAAAAATCTTTTAACTGGTATTTGAAGAGACCAACATATGATTGTATACTACCTTAATTGGCATGATAGTGCACAGCAGTTGGAGCTTCTGCTCAAGAGTCGAAAAGTAAGGAATTGATACTATCATAATTGGTTCGAGGAGGAGGTGGAGACTGGTCCTTTGATTGAGACAGTATTTGATTGAGACAGTATTAACAAATGTCTCTTGTCGCAGTAGGTGCTGGTACACAGAGTTCTTGAAAACTTTTTTGCGCTGTCAGTCATTTGGACTGACTGCCATTTGAAGTTTGTCAGTCCAGACAAATTTCTATCAGTCAAAAAAAATCAATAAAAAGATGAAGACTGTATTTAAATTTTATTATCAATAGAGTGTGTACCCAGCGTCAATAAACACTGCACACTTAATGCCGATTTCATTGTCATATAACAACTTTCATTGAATTCTCATGGGGTCCATTTTCTTCATAAGTTTTTTATCTAGTTTGATTTTCTCACCTGGCTTACCTCAGCTCCCTCAACAAACTAGTTTACCAATCATACATAGTTTGGAACTTGCGTTCGTCGAAGAAGCCATTAAAAGAAACAGAAAAGCGTTTGAAAGATAACGATCGCTCAATTATAGGGAATTTGTACAAAATTTGGTTGGATTGACAAAGTTCCTCTGTCAACACTTATCGGTCATTTGGACTGACATAGAATGCAAAGTTATCGGTCCTTGGTCGTTTTTATCGGTTTTGCCGACAGGACCGGAAGATTTCAAGAACTCTGGGTACAAAGAATATACTTTTTTTTAAGTTAAAATATTTTTGTTTGAGAGAATAGGATATGGCTATTAGATGTGCATAGGCCCCTTTTCGTGCATTGTAATTTTCCGTAATTGTCATGACCTGACACAGAAAATAACAAACTCTTGCGAACCTTGCGAATATTTCTCGCACGGGAATAAAAGTTGGTTTACATTATACGGAGGACAGGGTTCTCCACTATATGAAATTTTACTGTGTTGCAGAGTTTTTGTTAAGCAATAAAATTTCGTGGTATTTTCGCGATCAAATTCACAACTGAATCACTATTCATTAAAATTACAAAAGAATACTAACACATACTTTAAAAAAATCATTAATTTGGTTACACAAATGGTATGGTCATTCATATTGATAAAAGTAAAAACACATGTTCTGAGAAGCAGTGGAAATTCTGGTCGATACAGTCGAACTACTTACCCTTTTTGAAAGTAAATTTGCCATGATTTTGGTCAGTTTTCTTGATCGAATTACCGACTTACAAAATAAGAAACTCCAGAATAGTAAAATACTTTTAAGAGTTCCTTGAAAATTTAAAACAATTTATTTACATCAATTAAACATGTTAAATGATTTTGGTACGATGTTTCATGTATGTTTGACTTACAGTGCAAACATAATTCTAGAGTCTTGGCTCTATAGAAAAAAAACATAATTATTTAAATACTTTTTAAAGAAAAATATAATGTATTTTTAATACAACTACCAATTGACCATCACATGGAAGTGTGAAAACAATTTATTTGTCTTTGTTTCTTCATGCAGTAAGTCCGGCGAGGGTCTTTGAGGAGGTAACTGATTATGCAAAGTGAAGCCCTAATTAAGTGTTCTACCTTTCAGTAGAATTGTTTGTTTAAAATTTCAGTTACAGAGAATTTATATTTTTGGATTTTCTGATCTTACTGTATCGCACGCATAATATTTGAATCATTACTGTATGGAGAAAATTTTACTGTGTCGGGAGCAACACAGTAAAACAGCTCATGGAGAACCCTGGGAGGAACATGTTTATACCTTATGCCAAACCGGACTGAATGACAATCCCGACCGAAAAACGAACTGAACTGAAAATAGAGATTTTATACAATGTATCAAACCTAGAAAAAATACCGCGGTGAATCGATACTGTGTTGAGCCATTTCACTCTTAATTACTTCTTATGTAAAATGTGGCATGGGCATCAAAGATGTGTCACTTGGTGCAGTTTTGCTCGCAATGCTTCATGGTTTACACAGAATGGTTTGCAAGATATGCTGCACCAATTACTTGAAGTGATGCATAAAATGCTTTGTGTTTTGTTAACTCACTTTGTACATGCTGTAGCATGCATTTTGATTTTCTGTTCAAAATCTCTTGAAAATCAGCTTGATTAGTACCTAATGAATTTAAAATAGATCAACAATCCCAAAACGTTTGATTTAAAACTTGGAAAACCTGAATATTCAGAACCAATGAGGTCCTATTTACAGTCTGTGCAGTTTGTGCAGTTTAAATTGCACTCAGTGAGAACAATTCCCAGTTAAGCTTGGACTTTCAGTAAGGCGTTTCATTCTCGACTTTACATAATCAGCTTCTGAAATTCATACAGCTTTCCTTCACTGTTGAAATATACAAAGGATAGAAATTTGGCCGAATGTCAACTGGTGTAGCAAAAAGCCAATTAAAAGTTCTCGTGCGGTCAGAGGCAGGGGGGGAAAATTGGTGACATTTTTTCTTTGTTTTTCTGATGCGCCGGGCCCCCTTTGATACTTTATATACCATTAAGGAAAAATTTAAAATTGTGAAATAAATTTGTTTTTAAATTCTTAAGTTTAAAAACATATATGAAAATTTTTTTACCAAAAGTCGTTCTTTAAAAAGAAAAATATACACACGTTAAAATTTTTCCAAACACCCTCATAAATTTTACTGTTAAATTACGGTGTGATACTGTAAATCACATATTTAGGGAAAGGGGGATTGGTAATTTGGGGTGGGGATTGATTTCATGGTTGGAAAACTGCAACTAATACATAATTTTTTTTTTAAATTTTGTGGTGTAGAAAATGCTTTTTGGGGTCTGTTTTTGAAACGTAAAATCCAATTTGTAACTCACTTTTGTTTTTTACTCCCTGAACCCATGGCTTTTATCTTTCAGTTGGATTTTTTGGGAAAATTGGAAGTCTTTAGAAAAGGGAGACAATTTGTTTTATTATGTCCCTTTATATAGGTTTGGAAATAAATTCATTGGGGAAAATAAAGTTTTTCTAAACAGGCTAAATCTTTTTCCCAAACCTTTCAAATCCTTATTAATTTTTCTTAAAAGACATATTATTATACTCCCAAATTTGGCCTTTTGAGCGTCTGTTTAAATGTTTTGATTGAAAATTTCCTATTAAGGAGTACAATAAACCCCCTAACATTTGATTGGTTTTTAACTTTGTTTGAGGCCCCTATAGGTTTTTTAAATTTTTTTAAAGGTTTAGATAGGGATTAAATTTTAAGGCTTTTATTTTGGTTATAATTAGATGATTTGGTGATCATTTAAATGTTAAAAAGAAAATAACATAGGAAATTTAAATTTTTTTTACCAAATATTGGTAATGTCATGGTTTGTATTTAACATGTTGTGTGTAAAGTACACGGTTAAAATAAAATTTTTTCTTAAGACAGGAGGAATGATTAATAGGTATGTATATAATTTAATTCCTTTAAAATTAATCGGTAAATATAGATATGATCCACGCTTTACCAGCATTATATTAAGCCTTTTCCAAATATCTGCCCCTCTTAATCCTTTGTATTTATAAAAAATTCAAAATCTTAAGTTGTTTCCCTAAAAAATATGGTTGTATTGATCCGGCTTATTACATTGTACCCCAGCCTATCACCGTAGCCTGACAGCTAAATAAGGGAGTTTCCTGGTTTTTAAAAGTAAAGACATTAATAAACTTGACATGTCTGTATGTGCAGATAAAAAAAAACAACCACTTGGCTCTTTTGAAAGTTATGGTGTGTTAGTTTGTGCCAATAAGATTCCAAATTCCTTAAATTTAAAATGCCCTAAAGGGGCAATTAATGAAGTTAAAAATTTGGGAAAATTCGCAGGAGGGGGAACTTGGGGTAAATATTGATTTTGACCCCGTACACAGAACTTTTTTAAGGGGGAAACTGAAAATAATTTGGGCTAGACAGGGTACATTGATTTCAGTGGTAAAGAAATTTTAAACTGAACGAAGCGGAAATTTTGCTTTATTAAGGACTGTATGTTTTACATTAATGTATTGGTATATATGTATGAGTAATAAATTGTCACCTCTTTTCTTTTGGTTGACGTTTAAATTTAAATTGAGGTATTTTTTTTCATCTTCAGTTATGTTCTTTTAGGGGGTAGGTTTAGCTTTGGTTAAAAAGGGGTGTTGGGTTAGGGCCCTTATTAATTTATAAACATTAAAATAAGTTTTTTTCCCCGGTCTTCTGTTTGGATTATTATGAATTCAAAACTTTTTTAAAAATTAAAATAAAATTTAGTTGTCATTTGTACAGATTTTATAGGGGGTTACATCAGGCTGAGGTTGTTAAAAAAGAGGGTTTACAAAAATTTTAATTTTTTCTGTTTTTTATAACGGTATTTTTTTCATATGGTATCCTTAAGAAGATAACAAGAGCTTCAGGGAAAAAATTTCCCAATATCTTTAATTCTTAAACCGCCACCTTTTGTAATTTAAAACTGGCGGTATAACGAATTTGGCATAATTAATTTTCCATCTTTTAGGAAATAAGAGTAATTATCATTTTTAAAAATACCAGTTGCTTTCTATTCTTTTTTTAAATATAAAATATAAAATTTTTTAAATTTGAAAATACTTAAGAATTTTTTAAAGAAAATTTCGCTAAAACAGAATATTCTTATGAAATAAGGAAAGTTCTTTGTATACATTAAATCTGACGTCTGATATAGAAAAAAATTTAACTGGGTCGATGTGTGTATTTGCCAAAATCTAAAATGGGTTCTTAAATTTAATTGTTTAGACATCATTGTTAAAAAGTTCAAATTTTCGACTTTAATTATTTTTAAAGCAAACGCTTGTTTTTAAAACAGAGATCATAAATTAAATTGTTTTTGGGTGTTAAAGACCCTTTCTGGCGAACCCCAAAATATTTTATTAAAAAAAAAAACAAAATTATTGAAAGTTATAAAAATTATTTTTCTTAATTGCTTACCTTGAGGGGGTTTGATGTTTACAAAGGGATTCATCAACCAATTAACCTTACTACCACATAATGTGGCGGTTTTGGAAATGAACTTAAAAATGGATTTGTTGAAAAAAAGGGTGGCGATGGGGTAGGGAAATTTTGGGTTTAAAAAAGAGAATTTTAAAAAAAAACGTTTTGGGAAATCATGGGGTATTCGAAAATGGCAAAATCAATGGGAAAAATTTTTAAAAATTACAAACCATGCAATATTCCTATTAAATTATAATCAATCAATCTGCACTAGTGACTGGACCTGTATTGTATTTTAACCTAAGAGTATGTATACTCAGGAAATGCAAAAAGACTTAACAGTTTTGTCATTGTAAGTGCATGATAATGAGGAAAAATTTTCTTTAAAAGGAAAAAACAACAGCTGTATCACGAAAATACTGAGTTTGATATCAGGACATGTTTGTTAGTGTAAAAGTATTCTACATTTACTGGTACATAATAGTAGTAAATATAACTTGTACTTCATTTGTAATCATACACTTAGGGCTTATACACAAGTAAGGTGTAAATTATGTGAATTATGGTCCGGGGGTCTCTTGACATTCAAAACCTCACTTTCTTTTATTAATATGCCCCTCTTCGAAGAAGGGAGGGCATATTGCTTTGCTGTTGTCTGTCTGTCGGTCCTCCAAGTTTTCCGTTCAGTTTCTTTGCAGAGGTTGCACATATTGAATGAAATTTGGTATACAGATTTATTATAAGAATATATAGGTTTTGTTCTTTTTTGGAAATGATCGGGCCATTTTGGACAGAATTATGCCCCTTGGACTTAGAAATATTTTCAATTAATTGCAGTGTCAGTTCATTTTCTTTGCATGTATGTCCAGGGGGAAGGGGGTATGTGTTTCACAAACATCTCTTGTTAAAGTACTATCCAAGGAATTTAAATTTGATAGGAGATGTTGGAATTAAAGTGATGTTTTGTATCTATAGTTGACAGATTGAGAATGAGAAATAATTATACAGAATTCATCAGGATTTTTTAAAATAAGATCTATACTAAAAAAAAAAAACCCAGGAAAAAATATTTTTTCTTTGAATTGGGATTTTTTTCTTTTTAAGGAAATTGAAATATTTGAAGGAAAAACATAATATTCCCATAATTGCATTTTGTGATTTAAGGTGAAAATTTCAATTTACCCAAGGTGAATTTGTAATACGATAATTTTTAAACAGTTGTAATAAAAGTGTGACTCAATGCTATCTTTTTTAAGCAGCTTGCTTGTGTCAAAAATGTAATCTAATAAAAAGAGGGGAAATTTGCATACTGTGGAAATCAATTAAATGAGAGCGCAAAGAAGGTAAAGGGTCGATTTCATTTATTTTCAGAGTTGAGGGATGGGGTGCATGTAATACATGAAAACTAAATAAATAAACCCCCCCTTTTTTTCTGGACATTTCTTTTGGCACTATAAGGACGACTGTAGAATCAACTGTTTATTGGGTATTCGTTATTTTGATTTAGGACGATTTCCACCTTAGTTTGGACTTACAGAAGGGTGGATTTTTACGTTACATAATTAGCTTCTGAAATTTACACAGCTTTCCTTTAGAAATTTGCGCAAATGCCAATTAGTGTAACGAATAACCAATAACATTGCCTCTTCCGGCAAAGAGGTGGAGCTTAAGGAGGCTGGGGGGTCAACAAATTAAAAACAAATTAACCACCAGATATAACTTTAATTTTTAGATATGAAATCTTTAGCTGTCAACTATCATTTGACAAAGGAAAATCTCATATATATTAGTTTTAAAATTTGATCATTTTTGTATATATATCTTTATATGGAGCTCTTCTTCTAAAGGAGATCGAAATCAGAGGTACTTTTTTCCACGGTGTATAATTTCCCCGGGAATTTCAATTTTTTTAATCCGAAGGTAAAAAATTACGCAGATTTCTTTGACTGTCCCTATATACCTGACATGTATATTAAGTACGCTTGGACAAATTTCTGCAAAAAATCAGCTTACCATGTAGCGTAAATTAATACCATGCGGAAAAAAGTATATTCTACAGAGTTTCCATGACCACCCAGCCCCTTTAAGTTTCTATCGTTGTCAACAACAATTTAAAGTTCCTGATATATATTATCAATTTCTTACTAAAGAAATTATTCGCCATTTTACAGACACTAATTACATAGCGCCGAGAATGCCACGCCTTACTGAAAGTCCAAACTAAGGTGGAAATCGTCCTATTAAGCTTCCTGTGGCTTTGTTTCAGTCATACCAGCTATTATTGCATGTTGTACAAGGGATTTATATACCAAAAGCATACTATGCTAAATATAACTCATGCATGATTTGTCAAATCCAGACTACAGTTAATTAAAGGGAACGTAAATCACAACACTATAATATATAATTATTGTTATGGATAACTGTAAATTTAAGCATAAGTCAAAAAGCAATTGAATGTTTCCATTTAGCTGACATTTATTTGATTTGATGAAAATGTATTTAAAAACCTAAGTAATTTTTTTTTTTTCTTTTTTGGGGTATCATTACTCTAAATTTATTAAAACAACCTTCATCAAGGTCATTGTTTATTTGACAATTCCAGCTAGCAAGTTGAACGTAAACACCTGTCATTTAGAACAACACATTAACAGTTGACTTTAACTCATAATAAGAGTTATAAAATCACTAAAAAATACTTCTCATAAAATACAAAACCTTTTTTTTTTAATAAATTGCAAAATTTTTAAATATTTAATTTATATAATATTGATATAGATTTTGGGGAATCAGGTGAGCAGTGTGGCCCATGAGCCTCTCTTTTGGTAGTATGGCATGTATTTTAAGGTCATATTGTAAATATTGTCATTACCAAATTCATTTACTTGCTTTTATCTTTATAGCTAGAACTAAAAATAATTTATTTTATTTCCTAGGTATTATAGGAATTTAATATTCAGCATAATATTCTAATTTAGCATGGATATCTTAAATGGTATAATTCTTTACAAATTCATCAAAATTTTCTAAAAAAATTTATTTATTTAAGTTTTGGGCTAAAAGAAGTTTGGTTGGTGCAAGTTTAAAATAATTTTGTATTTGCATGCATGAGAATAATAACTGCTGTCAATTTAGGAAAATTGGCATGAAAATGTCAGCAGCATTATAACCTCTTACAATTTCTGACACTGAGGGAGGGTGGGAGCTATAACGGGTGGGGTTAATTGATGCAGTGTAGACTCTGGGTACATACTGAGCCTTCACTGCTGCCCTCCACTGGGGGGGGAGCTATAATGGGGGGGGGTTAATTGATGGGGTGTTAACTCTGGGTACATACTGAGTCTTCACTGCTGTCCCTCCACTGGGGGGGGGCTATAATTTGGGGGTTTTAAAAAAAGGGTTTTAATTCCACAGGAGGGGGGGTTTGGGGGGGTTAGACTCTGGGTACATACTACCCTTTTACTGCTGTCCCTCCACTGAGGGGGAGCTAAATGGTGGGGGTTAATTGATTGGTGTAACTCGGGTACATACTGACCCTTTCACGCTCGGCTATGTTCAAGCTCTTAAACACCAGCAGTATATAGCCTTGGTTGTTATGTTATGCAGATGATATTGACTGTTTTTTTGAATAATTTATGGGTGAAGTAATGGCTGCCCCTACTACACACACACACAGTAGACATATTCTCTCTCAGCTACAACCCAGTACGTTCTGTTGTTAGTGTTGTACTGTGTGCTTGGAGCCTGTATTCCGTATACAGTGTGGTATATCAGTGTTGCTATTAACTGATAAACTTGTGTGATGCTGTAAAGATTGGATTGAAATGCTTCTTTATGAGTTGATTGGAATGTTGTGTTATTGCTGAGGATTGACAAGAAATACGTTTTGACAACAAGGCACTGGAGAACTGGATATTACATGAAATCAGAAGGTAGTAAAACACTTCTTTGATCAGAGTTTTAACTGTCATTGATTGAACATAGTTGTTTATCAAGAAATCACTTGTAGCAGAATTGGAAATTTGAAAGCCTGGCTGTCTCTGGATCAGATCTATAGATTGAGGGATTGAGGCTCTGACTAGACATATCATTGATTTAGCTCCATTATTTTTGTTTCAGTTAATAATTATTTAGATCATACCACTTGTACAAGGGTGAATAATTTATATGCCAGGTATAATTTAGGCATCCTTAGACAGTAAATTTCAGAATTTTTGTGGTAAATGAGTTCTTGGATGATATCATATTGTGAATAGGAGAAGTGTGTAAATTGCACAGTATTTTGTTAGAACCAGGGGAGTACCAAAGTTGACCTTCTGGTGGAAGAGTCACACTTTTACAATGGGGTGTTGTTTTTTTTACAATGTTAACATTGAATCTTATGAAAGGTGCAATCATAAAGCTCAAGACTGTTAAATAAAAGCTTTGCGTAGTCCTTAATAAATTGAAATGGGTATCTGGCTTGTTTTGGTGATAAAATGACTGCATATTTAAAGCTTGTTGAATAATGCCTATCTGTTATTCTCTTAAAGTTGAAATCATAAGTTTATAGCATTTTGTTTTCATGGGGGGGGGGGTTATGCAAAAATAAACGGGGCATTTGAGGCAGATAAAGACCTAGCATATGGAAGAAATTTTGTACTTTTGTTACCAAGGTGAGTGTTGTAGCCCACAGACCTCATGTATATATTAAAGCTTAATTTTCAGTCTGTCTAAATCAGTTTTGTTGACATCACTGGTTAAATCCTTTCCCTTCGAGATCCGTGTGTAGGAATCAGAGTGAAGTGCTGCTGTGATATTTTAAGTGTTATCTGCTGTCTGTTAGACATGCATCTTCCTGTGGGTTTCCACGATGGTGGAATGTATGGACATCTTGTAGTATTGATTTCAATATCAGCATCTGAGAAAGTGATGTTTGTGATATATGTACATGTGTGAAGGAAGGTGGCCAGTTGTCACACAGTGCTGTGTGTTTTTTAGGTCAGACCTCATTGAAATCTGTCCTTGTTATCAGTGAGTTGTTTACGCCGGGGAGAGGTCATATATTGGTATGTCCTGAATCCATTCTCATGCACTGTCATGTGTGTCTGACGATTGAAAGCTACGAGGACACATCAGCAACGTGTGCAGAATTCCTCCTCCCTTCTCCCACAGCGTCAGGTAGAAACCTCAGGTAGCCAGTTCTTGTGACGTGGCTTTCTATAATCTACTTAGTTCAGGTCTGCACTTTGATAGTAAGCAGTGTTATCTTTTGAGAGCTGATTCTCTTTACAGAGGATTGTGTCTTACTTTATAAGAATACAGGTGTGGACTTGATGTGTTGTCTTTTGGATTAATGATGCAGTGTGTAGGGGGGGGGGCCCGTCATTTCTTCACTACCCCCGTGCTGCAGGACTACCTAATCCATTAAGGCTGTGTGACCTTTATCTTCCCCTCGCAGTTCATGCTTCAGGTGAGTTAATGATGGCCCTTTTTATTAGGAGCAGGACTATTTAAAACCCCAGCTATGACCTGGTATTAATGGATATGTCTTTAATTTTGACATGGTAATTTATAAGGTTTTTGGGGGTGCTGTTTACCTTTCCTTGTTTATGTGGGTTCTTTATATGAAATAGATGAAACAATGGCTTATTGACTGGTGTCCTGTGGGTGTACTACCTAAAAAACCCCCGGCCCGGGAAAATTTTGGTTGGGTAATTTTGTTTTCAATTTGGTTTTTAAATTTTAAGGTGTGGTTTTTTTGGCCAAAAAGAGGATTTCTTAATACATTCAATTATAAGGTGTTTAAATAAAGGGTCTTTGTTTTATCAAACTCTTTAAATAGTTAAAATGTTTTTATTTAAAAGATTAAATGAAAAATTCTTTTTTTGTTAAAATAATCAAATTTACTTTTTTCCATTAATTAGAAGAAAAATACCCGAAAGAACCTAAAAAAATAAACCGAAAAAAATTTTAACCGACAGCCCTTGTCCTGTGGAGTACCTACTTTGAAAAATTCTGTGCAGATAAGTGTATTGGGTAATTTATAAGAAAATTTTTTTCAAGGGTGGGGTTTGTTAGGAATAAGAAGTTAAAAATATCATTAAATGTACAATTTTTACATCTTAAATTTTTATGCAACATCACCCACAAAATAAATTAAAATGCATTTCCTTATAAAATTTTTGATTTTAAATTATTAAACAGTAAATTTCTATTTGGCTAAAATTTGAAATTTTTTACTGTTTTTTGTTAATTTGAAAATATTTATGGAAGAATAAAAATAACATTTTCGGGAGATAACTAAAAACTTAATTTCTAAATTTAAAATTAAAAGCTTTTTAAGGTTTTTTGGGTTTTAAATGGGCCCACCTTCTGATCAAATTGTTTTGAATTTTTTTTTTTAAAAAAGTTAATGGAAATTTTATGAAAAAGGTTTAAGTGACTGGTGTATTTTTTATGAATAATAATGTTAAAAATAAGACTAAATAAAAGGGCATTCCCAAACCTATTTTAAAAGAAAACCCATGGAAAAGGGGGACATCCACAAAATGAAAATTTTAAAAATGTACATATTGTTTAAGATTTTTGAATTTTTTAACATTCTTTAAACATGTACAAAGGGAAAAAAAATAGTTCCAAGTCTAATTTTGGTCCAATGTAAGGAACTAAATGATTTTTCACCTTGAAGGTTGGATGCAGATAATTTTGCAATTTCTAGAATGTTGAATCTTGAATTTTAGCCCATCAGAAAGCTAAGAATCAAGAAGTGAAATAAAATCATGAAATTGTTTCATGATATGTTCTCTTGGTAAAATAAGAAAGGACTCCAATGGGTTTTTTTATAAGAACATGAGTCTCCTTCATTCTTGCCACTGATGCTTATATGCCACATATAAATTTATATCTCTATCTCTTTTTTTGCATTAGCCCATTGGAAAAAAATGAATATGGCACTTATGAACCACCATTGAATTGTTTGTGGTTTTGTCATAGGAGAATCATGTGTATCAGTTTAGCCCTGAGAAATGTTTTTCTTTATAACTGGAATGTACCGAGTGAGCCTGGAACATCTCCATTCAGCACCTGCTCACACTGTCTCTGTTACATGTCTGTATCAATCTCTGTAGGTCCTCAGATTACATGTACTACTGGATGTTTATACAGAATACTAAAAGCTTTCTGTCATTTCAATTTAATCCCTAAAAAAGCTCCCTCGGTAGGTTTTAAGTTAACCAGAGAGTGTGTCACTGATATGATGGCGATCAATGTGTTATCATTATTGATAATGTGTAGGTGATAAAAGTTTGTGATAATTAATGTATGTAGATATTAAAATTAAATAAATGATCTGTAAGGTATTAATGTGTTGACATATCTTAATTAATGCATTTAAAGCTGGTTTTATGACTTGGGGGCCCTTCCTTGACTGTAATTGTTTGAGTAGAATGGCCTAGGGACCAGTAGCCCAGTGTGGAGTTCCCACCTGTACAACACTATGATTTATGTGAACTCTATCACTTCACTATGTCATTATCAGCTCTCTCCAACATGTGATCTGGACTAACACTTCTATCTTGTCATGGTGGCTACACATTCACAGTTAAAACTAGTTTACAGAGGTAGGGAATGTTTCATTTCTCGGTATAACCTTCACTGAATGACATTTTGTAGAATTTCCATTTCTGACATTTATGTGGTGAAGAAAATTTGAATAAGATAATAGAACTTTTCATAAGAAGACGACATTCCGTTGATTAAGTATGTAAAGATTGCACCAGTATCTGAGATTGTGGGCAGTTTGCCGTCAGTATTGATTGTAATACACAGTAGGATTTGGAGCCTGGCTGTTCGCTCCCGGAATACTGAGCTAGGAAGAGACGGTGAACTATTAAGTTTGTCCTTGTCAGTGTTGTTATTGAGTGGTGTTCCTCTCAGGCCGGGGGACGTTAGATGCTGTTGACTTGCCTCCTGTCGGGGGTCAGTGTTCCATAACACCGCCACAGATCCCATTGTGGAAGCCGTCAGTTATGTAAACAAGCTATTCTACTACAATTTACCTGCTCAAATCGACAGTGTGTACACACAAAATGGTACAGGCCCTCTGACAAGTGATTGTTAGCGGGGAAAATTGAATTTTGTGCACAAGGATCTGAGTCATGTTTTTCTGACTGTGACTAGTGACTTAAGTCCCAGTACTAATGTGTTGTCATGACTTCTTCATGAAGAAGCAGTTTTCAGGTGTGGATATATAAATGTAGGTATACTAGACGGACATTTAAATGTATTTATATATGTGAGCAGAAGGTGAGCCCACTGTTTTTTTATTCACCTCCGGACATGGTTTGACATTGTGGTTTATTTTTGTTATTGATTAACTTCGGGGGTTCCATTTAAACTGGAATGTATATGTGCCGTTATTAGAGACATGTTTGTCTAAATTTGTCATTCTGATAGGAAGAGCTATTTGGTGTTCCAAAATGGCTGCTACATGTTAAATTGTGTAACACGCCCTATTTGCACATGGTTTTAATATGGTGAAAATAACAGTATTGACATTTACCGGGATGGGAAAAAGTATTGAGAGGTATATTGATTGGTTCAGATATAGGATAACAAAAAAAGATGGTTCTGATGTAGACCTTAACTGTGTAATATCAGGAGTTCTCATATTAGGGATTTTACTGCTGTGTAGGTTTTAATTTAAAAGGTTGTAATTCTTCTTTTTAAAGATTGATCAGCATAAAATCCATATGGGAAGCCCACACATTTGATTATTTTGGTAGCATGCCTAATTGTAGGCCATTACAGTTAGGAATTATTTTTCCTCAGGCAATATGACAGCCTGTCAAAATGTTAAGTTCATTCTGTATATTAATGTGTCCTGTTGCTTATTGGGGTTTTTCACCAGATCACAAGAGTAATTTTTATATCATGATTATTGAAGAGGCACTTGAATAATTCCTATTTTGTAGCTATTATAGATAAGAATTTTTAACATCATGAAACTTTTTATTTATTTATGTAAATATTGGACAAATTTGTTTTATACATGTCCACTGTAATAACCCCCCAAAATTGTGAATTGTAGACAAGAAATATATACTTTGGGAGTGGTTTCTAGGCATGGTTATTGATTCAATTTTTCCATATACATCAAGTTCAAATCTGCAATTTTTTTTCCATGATTGTATAAATTTGTGTGGAAATATGAATGAAGAAATAATTTTACTGTGATGAGGTTCAAAAGACATTTGTAAGTTTTTAATAAAAATATCCTAAAAAGTTTTGTTAAAATTTCAAACCTATGTCTTTTCAGATGATTTAGATGACAAAAGCAAGGAAGACTGGATTATAGTGACACAGATGAAAATGGAAATCCTCATACACCACTTCTTCGAAACGAGTACATGCACATGAGAGAAGGTCCAACTTGGCTCCTCCGTGTACCCAAAATCCACCAGATATGATTCAATTGAAAGGTTTCCCTTTTTTCAGGGAAAAAATTCCCCCTCTACTTCTAATCAAGAGGCCACAAAGAAACGCAAAAAAACCAAGAAAGACAAAACAGAGAAAACCCTCCAAAATCGGAGGAAATTGAAAACTATAAGGTTCTAAAGAAATTGACGAAATATTGTCATTTATTGAAAACGATGGCACCCAAAAAAAAGGTGTCCAATAATGGTACAGTGGACGTTAATCCTGTCAAACTCAGACAAAAATAACAAGAAGAATAAAAAGAGAAAGTCGAAGGTAACAGCAGGAGACGTAAATTTAGACAAGAAGGGAAAAAAAAATTTCCCAGAATAGTGTGAAGGAAACTCCGAGGAGAATCGGGAAATTCCGAAACCTGTAGGATAGAAATGGGAAATTTAATGAAAGATTCAGCTCACCAGAAAAAAAGACTGAGACTGCCAAGGGGATATCAAGGACCAATACATTATTGTTGATAAGTGTGTTTGGAGGACAGTAAACTGGAAGGTGAGATGATAATGGGGACATTACTTTTACTGAGGGAAAAGGCTTGGGATTTCCAACAAGAAATTAAAAAGTTTGGAACCAAAGGGAGAGAAGGAGTTAATGAACCATAAAATGGAAAGTGAGAATGCTGAAATAATTGATACTTCTGGTAAAGTGACCAAGGACCCCCCAAAGACACAAATCTTAACAATATGAAACAAAACAACATGAAAAATTCCAAAAAGAAACACAACATAGTGTCTGACAATAATAAAAAAGACAATGTTAAAAACTCTGGTGAAAAAGAGCCAGAGGACAAGATGGTGGACCATAAAAGTGACCCCAAAAGTATTGTGTTGGGAGACACTGAGGAGGTAGATAAAGAAGTGATTACTATATCTTCACAGACCTGGACCTTCCCAAACCAGTGGAGGAGGAATTCCAGGTCGTAGGAAAAAAGAAAAAAAAGGGTGTCCCTGTCTCCGTCAAAGAAATCGTGAGCAAGGATGCTACTACCACCCAGCGTGTTCCACTGAGGGAGGAGAGGCGACGACCCCAGAGGCCATCACCCCGCCCCCCCCCTCCCTCGTCAACTCCCTTGCCATGGAGGACGAGGAAAAAGAATGAGGGATCTCAGTCCATCATCCTTCCCGGCTCTTGGTGCTGGAAGACAGGGGAAAACAGTCTTTCAGAGATGGTCGCCATTAAATGGGGACGTACCAAAGGAAATTCTTTTCAAACCTCAAGACGACAGTGATTTGGAGTCAGTAAAATCACTCCCTGCTCAGCACAGGCCGTGTCTCCCAGCTCCAGATTTCATATGAAAATGGCCCCCTCCCCCAAGCCAAACAGTTTGGTGTCCACATGTCCTACGAGGACTTGAGGACCCCAGTAATGTGTCTGTTGACTTAAAATCGGCCTTTGGAAGGGGAAACTTACAGAGAGGAGGCATTCAATTGGTTCTAGTCCAGAGGGTAAAGAAAACGAAGGGTCTTCCATTCGTCAGAAATTCGGAATAGGAATTGTAAACCAGAAAAAAAAGGAAGGTCTGTTTAGCTCTACACAGTTACCTTGTTCACCTGAGAAATCACCTTTTGTAGTGGAGAGTGTGAAATCAAACTCTTCTCCCAATCCCCTGTGGATAATAGTGCTGCCATTGACAGTGTAACTGTTACAGACGCTGTGTCGAACACTAGTGTGACTAAAGCTAGTGATAGTGAATTAATGAACCTCTGGAGAGTTACTCTATAAAAAACACTACCCCAAAGGGCTGTAAACATGGTAAAGAATCAAGGTGCAAACAATCAGATATTCTCTAAAATTAAGGTGACAAAATCTAGTTGTGAAGCCTCAAAAACAAGCAAATCACAAGTTCCTCAAACAAAAAGTTAGTGCAAAAAAGCAAGCAAAATCTGTCATTTTCTTAAGGGGGGAGAAAGAACATGAGAACTTGGATATTGTGTTTGGATTTGATCCTCAACTGGAAGTGGAGGAACCAATGGTGTCTGTATCAAATTCTGTTTCAAGCAGTAGTTTACATCCGCTCAGGGTTAGCCCAAACTAAGTCTAGTGAAAATCTAATGTTGACTCAAACAGTTCAAAAAATTCCCCGTGTTCCCGTGGTGCACTCCAGAAGTGTCCAAACAATTCTAGTTACACAAATACCCAAGGCTACAAACACTCGGTTAGAAATTCCAAATCAGCAACTTTTCCTTTAGAAGGGAAGAACGGAGTGAAATCAATTAGCACCTTTAATTTTTTCCCCTGATTCCAAGCACCCTTCTGCTCAGCAGTTCTCGTTTATCAGTGGGACACGTGTACCCCCACTGTGAGTGATTGATCTCCAGTGAAGCCCCGTGAGGGGGTATGTGACAGTGGTTTATGGGGAAGAGTGTAGTGCAGTGTTGGGGCAGAGTCCAGACACCCCCCCCCAAATCAATATGGAAAGAACCGGGGATATTCTAGGGGGTTTTTAAAAGGGTGGATGTAACCAGCTATCTTATGAGAGGTATGAATATATGCTCATATTTGACATTACTGATACAGCAAAACTCGTTTAACGAACAGGATATTGCGAATTTACGGATATAGCGAAGTTATCTTGGATCCCCCCGCTATATAAATTTAATGAACTTCTTATACGGTTATAACGAATTACGGATGTAGCGAAGTAATTTCATAGGTCCCTGTGACTTCGTTATAACCGAGTTTTGCTGTATTTAATTAAATTTTTTTTTTTTGAATAATTATTGACTAAATTAAAAAGATCATAAAAAGAAATGAGAAATTGTGGTGTTGCGGACTCAATCAGACAACTTTGCTGGAAGGCAAAAGTGTATCATTATTACAGAATTTTTTATTTTTGGAAATATATTAACAAGTAGAGTGATAAGAGCATTATGTAAATGTATTGATGATGAGGCAATGCACCGCGATTGATGGATTATTACTCTGCAATGATTAATGCAAGAGTAGATGAATATATAACCATGTCTAAAAGGTTCTAAGTAAGGATTAGATTTAGTATGAAAATGTATAATCTTCTAATGTGTCTACCAAAATATCTGTTTAAAATTACCTTCTTTTTTTTTTTATTTCAGAGTGGGAGATTGTAATGAATTTGAAAGAGAAAAGTGAGTATTACGGGTCATGAAATATAGACAATTAATACAGAAAAGTAAACACTGAAAAGAATTCCATAACTTCTAGAAACAAAATTAGTCCTTGTACAAAAAACCTGACCAAAATACCTGGTTTTGATGATGTAAAGGGTATTAGACGAATCTCGCAGAAAAACCTATAAGGCTTTTATGTTATACATAGATCAATGGATATTTGTCTAGAAGGTACTTGCCAATTGATTTCATTTATACCTCCTCTATAGAGTTCAATACCATCTCTGTTGAATTGGAGGCAATTGGCATTATTGCTGTATAGTAAAAGAGCTTGAAGCCTTAGGAATGTTGACGAGCTTAAGATTGAATAGAGATTGGAAGTTGTTCACAGTTTTTCCTGCAGATGTAGAAGAGTGACAATCATACAAATACAATGAGAATTTGCTTGTATGTTCAAAAATGGAAGCATCTGTAGTAGGCAGTGTACAAGGCAATTTTGGTGTGAACAATAAACACAACAAAAAATTATATTTCATATTTTGAAATGTCCTCATTTTAAAACAGCAAATGAATTGAATGTTGCTAATTGAAGCTTGTCTTTTACATTACAGATCCAGGGAGCATTCTCGTCCTTAACCAGCACTAGGCCTGCTCTGCTCTTAGCTTCATATTGCCTTACCCCGCCATCATGTGTTGCTTGGATTTTAGTTTTAACCATTGTTATTAGAGAGTCAAATAATTTATCTCACTTTTTTGATGTTTTTTTGGATGATCAGTATTTTTATATCACATGTGTTGAAAAATGGAACTTTGATGAAAGCAAGTTTTTGTTTCATTGCATTATGTACTTTTTGACAAAAATAAAAAAACCCTCTATGAATGAACTCAACAAAATGACAAGAAATATCCAGTTGTATGCTGTTTTGTATAAACTATCAGTAATTTGATACATTCCAAATGATTCATATTTGGAATCTCTGATGGGGGAAATTTAGGGATAGGTAGAACATTCTATTTATGATTTTGGGTTTTGGGGGATAGTGTGTCATGTAACTTTTTTTTGTTTTTTGTTAGAAATTTTTTCAAATTTTTTTTTCATGGCTGATGCTTTTCCCCCCATATATTAAGCTTCAGCCAAGCTATATTTATTTTGTTGAAAAATTAATAAGATTCTCCAGATGACAAAACTGCAAACTGATATGATAGGAATTAAAATAGGAGGTTGATGCTTTCATGTAAAACAAAAGATTTGGGTTTTTTTAAAAATAGATTTCTTATCATATTTGTAAGCTTTCTATGCTTAACATTCCTTGATACTGTGTAAAATAAAATGCAATATATGGAAATGATGTGATAGAAAAGTTGAACTTTTATTGTGTTCCTAAAAATTACCTTTTAATGTAAAATTTTTTTTTTACTTATTTCAAACTGTTAGAGAAGGTGAAATTATCCTTCCTAGCATATTACTGATTGCTGGAAGCATTGTTTATCAAAGGAAAAATAGTGACTAGAAGTAAATATTAATGTGAAATTTTAACTTACATGCCCAAAAAAAAGGTGAAGAGAGACCAGTAATGCTTCTTTGACAGTGCTTTGTATGAAATTGATTGGTCCTTTGTTAATGAACCGCTGTGACCACCAAGGATGCTTCATGGGTTCAAAGGTCAGCAGGGGTCATCAGAGCAGGCATAGGTGTGTTTATTGAAAAAGAACTGTTACAGACTGTGGAAATTCAGGGAGGATAACTCCGCAGGTAAATTCAGGGGAGAAAACTCTTATTCTGTGGAGACATTGGATGAAGTTCATTAAGTTGAGACTGAAAGTTGTGGTGTTAAGTTGTCGGCATAATTAGGCCTGACCATAGCTTCAGTCTTGTAAACAAAGTCCGGGTAAGAATCCTTTCTTAATATCTTGAACATGTATTTCCATGTACTTCGCATTTTCACGTCTTTGATGGTTTTCTAATAATGTGGAATAAGACTAAGAAATAAATTTTTATTCAAACATGTACTTGGTAACATTTTTATTCCTTTTTTTTTCAGAGAGAAAAATTAAAATGAGAAGATGGGAGGAAATAGATCCGAGGAATATAATAATTGGTCCAGCTTTATAAAGTTTCTAAATATTGTTTTCTTTTGTTTACTCCAGCAGTCGGAAAAAAAACAATGGATTAATCAAAATGATCTATGCCAGAAATCTTCCTGACACTTTTTTGGTTTCTTCATCAGATGTGTTACATGTGATTAATCATGTGAGTGTCTGCCATGTGTAAGAGAGTCAGTAGTGGGATCTAGCGTCTATGGCACATCTACATGTATTCTCCTGGGTATCACAAACCTTGATATTTGGGCTTTATGTCATGGATCACAATGTTATTTGCTATTTGTTTCATTGAATTATATTTATTTTGTGTATGCTATTGTTTTGAATTTGTTCATATTTTGCCATGAATGGTCTGAAACACCGTTTACAAGGGTGCTGACAGGGAATTATCTATGGTAACACTGGGGGATACATGTTATTTCAGACTTAAATTGTAAATTTTATCTTTTTATGAAAATTGTCTTGCCATGGTAGATGTCCTTTTCCAATTTTCAAATGCCCGTTTTTCATACTTGAATATTGCTAACATTTCTAATTATAACAGGTTATAAGCAAATGGAATAGAGTTTGGAATTTTGTAATTTAGATTGTTTACAAACAAAGATAATTTCATTATTGACAGTATCAATCCCCCCTGTCAGCATGTTTGTGATGTGTTGTGTAAATGCCCAGCCATCAAGGACATTTACACTGAGGCATTGTTATATGTAGCTTTTAGGTTTGATTTTTTTTCCCCCTTTTTGCTTATTAATTTTTTTTTTTTTTATACTGTTCTGTTTTGTAATTTTTTTCCGGCATATTTCATGTCTATTGAAAATTGTTATTGCTATGAATGATTGTATGTGTGGTACTTGATTATTTGTTTAAGAAAAAAAAATTGTCATATGATTTGTTCAAGTGTTGAAAACTTTCTAGGGTGATGTTCAAATTTTATATATATACATGCAAAGGGGAGATGTTTTGAAGTCCCAGTTCTTTGTCTTTATACCAGAAGGTACTTAAAACTGGAACAGATGGGATTCAGATGGTAAATAAGAACACCAGTTTCAACTTTTTCAAAATTTGCACAAGAAGTTATCTTTCAGTAAACTAAAAACTTCAAAAAGTAACATGAAATTGGAAAACGTGTAATCTGCTTACATAAGATTCAGAAAATTTAATGTTTATATGTCAACTTTGAATTATTGTTTTATATAAAAGTTGTACAGGTTTTCAGGAAATTTTCTATTGTAAAAAAAAAAAATTTTCTTTTTTTTTTCAGTAACATCAAATATTATTGGTTTTCAGTTTTTATATATATTGAATCACCAAACGGGGGAAGATTTAATTATGTTTATAAGTTTGATAATGAACAAACTGAAATTTGTATTTTTGTTAAAAGGTTACAGAGATAAATTTTTGAGATAATATAACCAGTGTGACTGGTGGAATTTTTTCCAAAGCTACGTTCTCTTGTTTGTGATGAGGACCTCACTGCCATAAGATCTAACAGTTTGTATAATCAGCGGAACAATGTAGAGATGCTCAACATTCAGTGTAGGGGCACAATGTGTCAGGTTATTAACAATAAAGATTACTTATATCAGTCAGCCTTTATTTTTTCTTTTACATTATTGGTTCATTTTTATGCCACTAGTTGGAAGGTAAGGGGCATTTTGCATTTGGTCTCTGCCTATTAATTATACCCTTGCTTGTAACTCTAACTTAGAAACATGGAAGCCTTTTGCAATCTCTTTTTTTACTGTACTAAAACATTACACAATTTCAACTTCTCCAAACCACAGGGCCAATTTTAATCAAACTTGCCACAAAGTATTCTTGAGTAAAGGCAGTTGAAGCTTGTTTAAAATGAAGGGCAGTGCCCCTTCCAAAGAAAGTAGAAGAAAAGGCAAAAGTATGGAGTTTTTTGAAAATTTTAAATTCCATTTGGCCAGAAAAGATGAAAATTATAAGAAAGCTTCCTGACATGTAGATTTGTGTGTTCAAATCCCTCAGGGGTAAATAGGGTACATGGATAAATTTTTACACAGGAATATACTAGGGGGAATAGTACAAAGCCATGATAAGTTTGAGGAACTCCTATAGTGTAGAATTAATTCTTTTAAAAATAAAACTTGTGATGAAGTCACAATGGATGATCAATTTTACAAAGGAATGTATGGGAATAACCTTTTGATTTCTTTTCTCCAGAATAGGGGGTCATGACAAAGACCTTAAGTTTCATTTTATTCCATCCTGATATAAGTGTAAGCCAGTTTAAGTGGCCAGATAGGTATGCCTAACAAACACATGATACTCAGGTGACTGTTGGGCCCATAGACCTCCTGTTTTTGACAGTTTTCTCAAGAACAGTTTATAAATGTGAAATTGTCCTTAAAAAGGCTGGGGGGTCAACAAATTAACCACAAGATTTAACTTAATCTTTTAGATAGGATACCAAGCTATCAACTATCATTTGGCGAAGAAAAATTTCATATATTTTAGTTTATAAATGTAATTATTTTTTACGTCTTTATATGGAGCTCTTCTTTTAAAGGATCAAATGTCAAAATGGCACAACCCCAGCCCCTTTAAGGGGGGTTAGGATTTAGTCATAAAGAAATGTAAAATTTTTCTAATTTTAAAATCTTATATTTTATCCAATTTTAATCTTTATGATAAAGTACAAAAATAGATAAATGTCATGTTTGCATATATAATCTATTTTTGAGAAAAATCTTTTATTGTCCTTAGAATCGAGTACAGAATTCAGCAAACCTTAAAAAATCCAAAAAAAACGCAAATGTCTTAATCTTACAAACCCTTTGTTGAGAAAAGTTAAATTTTGACAAAGATAATTTCAATTAAAACAATGTTCGTTGTTTTCAAAAAGAGTGAAAAAACCAGAAAGTATTATGGATAGCAGCACGTTCTATTTTTAGTAAGAATTTTGTTTTCCAGACCTCTTCTTAATAGGAGGGCATAAAATCTTTAAAAAAAAATTTAAATTGCAAAATATTTCAAATAAATGAACCTTTTTAAAAAGGGGAAGTTTAATTTTTTGAATTTTTATTATTTATATTATTTTTGACAGTTGTTAAAATTACGATTGAAAAAAAAAATTTAAATCTTTATTCCATAAGGAAAAATAGCCCACAAAGTTAAAAATTAAAAGTTTGTAAGTTTGTCACGAAACTTATAATATTATCAAAAGTTTTATTATCACCATTGAAACACAAAAAATTAAACACTAAAATCTATAATGACCTTGTTTTGTATTACTATAGAGGGGTGATCAAAAAGTTCGCGAACTTCTCGATCATGTTATTATAAAAAAAAATCAGATTGAAACAAATTTGGGCACACATAGCCAAACACAATTTGAAAAGCATTGTGAAAAAAGTTTTTCCAATGTGAATTGACGTTTATCAACTCTTGTGACGAAAAATGGGTTTTCATCTCGGAAAATGGAACAAAGACAAAATATTTAGGTTACTTAAAAATGCCCTTTGAAATATGAATTTTTCCATATTTAAGACAAATGCTTCCTATAAATTCAATCAATATTATAGTCGTTTTATGAAGGAACAGATGGTTAATATGTTAATTTATTATATTAAAAGATAATATTTTAATAAAATGAATTTAACAAATTTTTAATTTATAATAATTTATCAAAACGTCCATCCCTAAAATTTATGGAAAAAAGAAACAGGGGGGGGTTTAAAAATTTTGGGGGGGGGGGGGTTCCTGTCCCCAACACCTTAATTTATTCGGGACAACATTAAAAGGAATAAATCATTCAGCGTGGGTTAATGGGGAAAAAAAACTTTTTTTTATTTAAATTTCTCAAAATTCAATTTTAAAAAAAAAAAAAAAAATCAAATAATTAAATATTTTAACCCTTTTAAAATGACTTTTTTCCTAAAACGGGAAAAATTTTGGGTGGGTTTTTTAATGAAAAAAACTTCCTTAAAATTTAAACATATTTGTTGACGGAAAAAAAAAATCGTTAATGGGATTAAAAAAAAATTATCGGGCCCTTTTAGGCATAATCGGGAGAGACAACCGAATATTTTTAAAAAAATGGTCTTATAAGGCTAGTAATGTTCCCTCACTGTAGTAATGAAACTTTTTGAATAATTAACTTTTTAACTTTGACTATTTTAAAAACAAACATGGATTTGGGGGGGGGGCTTCCTTATGTTTTTTTGGAAGAATAGATTGCAATACTTTTCTTTTCAAAAATTGTTTTTGCCAAATTTAAAAGG
>NW_026925277.1:0-25577 GCF_032062105.1 Saccostrea cuccullata
ATGAATAAGACTCTTTTTTTTTATTACTTTGAGATTGAAAAGATGCTGAATTAGCATGTGAATGTGAAAAGATTATCGTTAATTTTTATTCCCCGAGATATAAATTAAAGATCAAAAGAAATTTAAAAGTTCTTTTTTTTCAAAAATTATTTATATTGCATCATTTAGCCATTTACCTATTGAAATTCTCAAGTACTTTTGCCATTTTAGCGAAAGTGCTTCTAACATACAGTTCATTGAAATGTTTTGTTTTTTGTTTTGGTCTTCAAAGGCAATATCAGCATAGCATAGTACAAGGCATCATGAATATGATAATATGATGATATTGAAATTCTTTTAAAGTTTTGGAAGACATTGTAAGTGATTGAATAATTAAATATAGTATGTGTTTGATATATTGGCTTTTTAAAGTACATTCTTTTTAAATTTCGAAAAGTAATTTAGATAGCATATTACAAGATAATTTCGATTTAACATTGATTGACTATCTTTGTATTTGCAAAAAAGGCGCCGACATATCTGTATGAATTGAAGATCACAACAAGAAACTTTATAGTTCTGTTTTCAAAAAAAAAAAATGTTTAGAAAAATATATTTATTACCTTCAAATCAGTTGTCTTGTAAAATTCTCAGGTCTTTTTCCCAATTACATCAAATTGCTTCTACCATCCAATTTACTGATTTTTTTTCTTTACTTCAAAGGCAAAATCACCATACAATAGTGCAAGGATCATGTATGATAATATTGAATTCTTTAAAGTTTGGATTTACAAATAAAGTGATTAAATAATAAAATATAATATACGTTTGTTATAATTGCTTTTTACAATACATTCTTTTGAATGTTCTAGAAGTAACTTCAGGAATTATGCAAGAGAATGTCGATTTAAAAACGATCGTCTAGCGTTTATTATTTTAAAAGACGCCGAAATATCTCTATGAATTGAAGATCACAATAAAAAAAGGTTCTCTTTTCAAAAAAAGAATCTAGTAAAAAATGTTTTATTGACTAAAGTCATCCGCCTTGTGAAATTCTCGGATGTTTTTGCCAAATTTTGCCACAGTGCTTCATCCATCCAATTCACTGAGTTTTAATCTTATTTATTTTTCTTTTACTTAAAAGGCAATATCATCATATCGTTTGTGATAATAATGGAATTTAATCTTTGGGCTGACAAACAACGAAAGTAATTTAATAATAGGATAGCATATAATGCAAGAGATTATCGATTGAACATTGATTGAATATTCATAAAGTCCAGTGATTATTTGAGAGGAATACGAGCTCAATAGCAGTAAAATTCGCAGTTTTCTTTAGCAACAGCGTTTTGCTTGCTGAAAGTATGCTAATAATTTGTCGGAACTCTTTTAGCAGACTTAGAGTTATTTGACGTTGCAAAAGAGATGAAATTCACATTTTAGATCAATTTCAGTATGTATAATATACGTTTTACGGTTTGAATACCTATTTCAGCAAGAGTCTGAGTAAAAACCAATAAAAGATGAAATATACAACTTTTCAATTTATAAACAAGGGTACAAATTTAGTGATTAAAATTTTAGCCGACTTGTACAAAATCACTCAGCGAAAACAAAGATAGCACACCGCTAAAATCCGGTTAAACGGTATATATGCATACAAAATTAACTTCAAAATTAAAACTTTTTTCTTAGTTTTAAACAAAATTATAAACGCTTACTTCTTAATTTACCATTTCAATTTATTACGAATACCATGCATGTCTATGTCAGTAGATATTATTATACTGGAATAATAATAAAATCTTTTTTGTTTTATAGGTGGAGTGATCTGTAACTACTGCATAGCAGAGCATGGATCTAGATGTCACTGCTGCCAGTATTGTGCATCATGTTGCAAATAAAAGCTTTGTCCGAAAATGTATTTTCTAAACTTCTTTATTCAAGCATTTTGTATCATTGTTCATAGTTTCATAGTTCTCCAATATCGTATATCAAGTTTTTTGCGCAGCAGGATCCAACAGTGTTTACTAGATTTCAGCAAATCAAATTTTAACAAATTCTATGCGATAGTAAAAGAAGTATTAATTCAGGAAATAAGAAAAAAAGAAAGAAAAACCAGGCATTTGGGTGTAATTAGGGAAAGCAAAATTTTAATATTTTGTGCATGTGTAACAAACAATATTATTCACCGATTAGTATAATCCCAAATGTAATTGCTGATATATACCTGAGTCTTAATTAAGACCATTTTAGTGACTTTGAAGGAATGTTCAAAACAGTTACATCCCTTGACGAACTGTTTAATCCAAACCAATAACGATACACGTACTACTGTCGGAAGTTCTAAAGTTGAAAATCTTTGTTTTACATATTATTGCCATTCAATCATTATCCTCATTGGATTAAGGTACATGTAAAGTATTTAATTAAATGATATCCAGTTTACATGGCGCAATGGTTAGAGCATCTGCTCTTAGACTAGAGTCGCCAAGTAAGGAGTCGATCCCTACAACGCTGGTTTGAATCCCTCTGTGGATGAAACGGTATAAACCAACGTCCCGTGGTGTAGTAGATGATGGCACGAAAAAGATCCCTCACAGCTCAATAGCCCTGAGTGCCAAGTACAGGAGAAAATTTGTAACTCTCCACTGGCAAGTGGTGGCGTGTCCATATGAGTAAAACATTCTCGAGATGGACGTTAAACAACATAAAATCAACCAATCAAATGTACAAAGTATAAAGATCGTAAAATGAAACATATGGCGATGACGAACAGTATTCAAGATCAAAAGTTTATTAAACAATGCAAAATAGATGATTAAAATCCAACATCTTAATTTTACAGAGCACATTAATGGTATATATTTTTATTATTTTATGGACAACGTATACGTTTACAAACGTTAATAAAACTCAATAACTTCATTACCAAAAAAGGCTGACTAAATTATTTGACTATCGTCATGCTTTAAAAACAATATATTAAAGAGAACCCTTTAAAGGGCAATTAAATTCATAATTTAACTGCCGGGTTTAGTATCCCTACTTAAAACATCGCGTAGAACAGAATGCGTAAGGATTTCTTTTATATTCCTCCTAGCTTTCTGCACAAAACAGATTACACGATGACAGAGAGAATATATCTACTCCAAAAATATATACAAGTTTGAAAATGAAATCTTTTATTCTACTACTAGTAATAGTTGCTACAAAATACATTAATTTCTCAAGAAGGCCTAAAACATCTCGTGAAATAATGACATTGTTTGCAAATACATAAAATCATACAATCTATCATTAAAGAAGCTCTAAACACTACAAAAAGGTGCTTTTGGACTTGGAGAAAACTACGTAATATAAAGATGTGCATATTGGGATCATTGAGTAAATTTTTAACATAGGGTACCTGTCTCATTTACGCAATGTTCTAAAGACAAAACATTATTCTAGAGCAGAAATCAATGTCATTTACTTACATATGGAAAATAAATTAAAACATGAATTTTTAACTTATTTTTGGCCTAATATACTGGTATTTTTTTTAAAAAAATCTATTTCAAATTGTGTAATTTACATTTTTTTTTATCTGACTTCTAAAGGCAGATCTCTCTAATTGCACAAAAGTACCCTAAAATAACTCTTTAGTATGAAGTGTGTAGAGATTCCTTCAATCAAATGCCAACTGACGTTCTTCATACTAATGTTAAGGCCATTTTACACACTGATTTGCTCACGCATTTTTATTTCTCGATCATGAAAAAGAACACACAACAGGTGTGACCGGTTGGCAGGGGATGCTCACTCCTCCATGGCACCAGATTCTGTCCCTGATATTTCAGAGGTCTGTGCTTGCTCTGCTCCTACTTCGTATTGTTTCATGGACTTAGAACTTGAGATTAGTATATGTATTCTTTTTGTATGTTTTTTGTAGTTATGCTTTATAAATCATCCCCCGATAAACATACTAGCATAAAAATTGGCATTATATTTTTTGGCGTCAGATCAGCAAATGAGGTGCCAACATGTCTTAATCAGACAAATCAGCTGAAAGAAATATATGAAGAAAAAAAACAGTATTCAAGCTCAAAACGAAATAAAATAGGAGCAGAGCAAACATAGTCTTCCAAGACATCAGCGATGGGATCAGGTGTCATGGAGGAGTGAACATTCCCTTCAACCGGTTACAGTCGCCGTGTGCTCCTTGTTATGATCAAGAAATAACTGAAAAATCCGTCGTCAATTCTGTGTATAAACAATGGACTAACAATAACTATGAAAACATTAGTCATCATTTGGCTCAATGATAAATTGTATTTGTTTACATGATCAGTGTATAGGCTATAGAATTTGCAAAATGATGACTTTAAACTGCTGACATTCTTGTTTCATCAGCTTGTTTGTCAATAATGTATCTTTTTAAAATAAGTTGAATTGCATTTTGGGTTACTACGGATATTCAGACATTTTTACGTTTGATTAAAAAATACGGGCAATCAAAAATGCACGATGAATATTGTCCAATACATTGCACAGAGAGAAAAAAATGATTTCTATTTTTATTCTATTATCTATAAGCTATTACCCACAATCACAGTCAATTCATTTGTGAAATGAGTAGAGTAATCAAGATTTCTGAAAGCCATAATGCAAGGAACGAAAGCCCAGTAGTGCAACAAAAAAAATTATTGTTACAATGAATACACGTGTGTATGAAAACCCTAGCATCAACTGCTAAAAAGTTATGGTCAAAGTAAAAGTATAGTATTTTTTGACAAAAGTTTCAAACTCCAAGGCCTAGGTCAGGAGATCAATTTTAGTGGTACTTAAAGAAAGTTCTTGAAATATAAAAGCCAAAGCCCCAACCAGTCACCTTCAATAACGGGGGCATAAAAACTGGAACTAAAACTCGAAATTTAGATGAATGAATAAATAAAAAGGGCCAACATGAACCCATGAATCATTCTTTTAAGTGCATGTATTACAAAGTATCACTTAGTATTTCTATAAAACCTGATTTCGTTCGACAATAAAACAAGTATGGGAAAAAAAATAACTTTGACAAAAGTCAAATTAACAAACGCAGAAAAACGTTATGTGTCCACAACTGTAATTTGTTCAATTTTGTTTGTGGTAATTTGTTGCTGTGTCTTCATGTCTGGAATCACATGAACGCAGTGAGGATTGCTGTTTCTGCTTTCATAAAAATTAATGACATTCCAAAAAGACCTAATGAATCGCTGAAAGGTCGAGACCTATCGTATAACTGGAATAATCCCGCACTAGGCCTGGCGCCTTATCTTCGTATCCATATATCTTGAGTTGTTTAAACAATAAAAAAAAATGTTTGAATACATTGTGGAGTTTTTTAAAGCAAGAATTGGACATTGTTTGTTTTCAACTATAAATGATAGAAAATTTATACAGATTAAAAATTTTTTATTCAGATTATGTGAGAACAAATAGTTAGTGCATTACTTCTACTTAAGCTTTGATATATTGATCAAAAAATTAGAAGTGTTTTGCTTGGTTTTTAATAAAGTAAAGTTTTTATATTTGATTTAAGTAAAGAACTGCTGTCAAATTTACTGGACTGTTCAAGGTTCACATTAATGTGAGATAAAACAGAATTCTAAGCATTTTTGATAACCAAAGGTAAAATTATTCTCCCTTATTGTGATTATCTATGCTATCTTGTTTTGTCATCAATATGGACATAGCTGAGTGTATATGAGTGTAAACGTAAATATTATCACATTATTTAAATGTCAAAACAAGTAGAACCAGGTGCTTTATTGAATGTTTCATGGGTTCACGTCGACCCTAACTATACATACATTGGTCATTTGCATAATTATTTTGTTAAAACACATTCTGATTTCACACATAAGTATTCTGAAGTTGACATAAAAAGATGCTTGAGTTTCTGATTGACAATATCTATGTGGTTTTTGGAGACCAGCTATTCCAACAATCTATTGGAATTTCCATGGGTACCAATTGTACTCCGATATTAGCAGACCTATTTTTATATTCATATGAAGCAGAATTTGAGCAAAATCTTATGCGGGAAAAGAAGAAAACACTTGCTGTGGCCTACAACTCGACATTGACGTTATTTCCCGATCATGACAAGAAGCAAACGGCGGATATGACCGGTAAACAGGGGATGCCGTATGCGGGTGAAGAAGGTATATTGCTGCATAAGGAAGAGAAGCTGACGATAGAAAAGTTAAAAGTCATCACGTTTATCATAGAACTTGGTTGTTAGATTACCATTAACGTCTTTTTCAATTAAAATACTGTAGACGTACTTTAATTTTTTCTACGGGGTCATAATTCCTAGGAATCGCAATTTCTGTCTAATCCGCGGGTAGAAAATTACGCGGACTTTCTAGACTTTCATTATATGCCTTACATTTATATTAAGTACGCTTGGACAAATTTCCGCGGAAAATTTGTGACCGCGTACATAGCGTAAATTAATACCACGCGGAAAAAAGTACTTGTACAGTATCCAAATATGAAACAAATGTGTCAGACTCTGCGGTATCTTTTATCTCAAGCTCACCAGGATATATCGTATTGACATATGAATGGAAATTAACATTGTTAATTGACAATACGTCTTCGATATATCTAAATGTTGAGTTGAAGGCCTCAACAAGTGTTAAAACCGATTCTACCATATATAATTCAACCTACATCACGCAGCACTGTTAAGGCCTACTATGAGAAATCAACGGAAAATAGAAATGCAAAAACGGGTATTGTTCTTAAAACTGAATTCATTTTTATTCAGCTGTTTTATTATCACAGAACTTCAATACTTATGGAAATAGCATAGTATATCCTACTCTGTACTGTATGAAGTTTGGTCCCATCGATGGACAGTCACGTGATAAATGCATAGTACGTATACTGAATGTAGGTCATTAACAAATTTCAATATCGCAAGGGCCTACCCTATTTGAATTTAAAAATTCAAGCTATTAGTTGTTTCTGTATACTTTGTACTTTCTGGAAAGTGCTGCTGCTTTGAATAGAATTCGCGTTTTAATAGTTAAAATTATATTGGTCCAGATTCAGGTCTGCGACAGTGTACTCAATATCAGACAACAAGACCTCGAACTTTTAGAGAATCTGCTATCTCAGAATGAACAAGGGGAAGATATGTCTCGCATTTTGCGTGATTTGGAGAAAAATAATTCCATTGGGAATTCTAAAGACGAACCGATTAAACTGGAAGTGTCCAAATGGCAAGATGTGCAACAAATTCAAGCCCAAAGAAGAGTTGTAAATTTATCGCCAACGAAAGGTAGCCACTTGCGACCATTCTTTCTCAGTAATTAAAACAATTTAAAGATTTTTTTAACAATTAATTTAATTTTTAAGATCAGTGGTATAACAAGCAAAATTATCTAAAATGAACAAATATTTGACAATATATGAAACTGTTTCATGCTTTTATATCATCAACAATTCATTTTCAACATTTGCATGTGTATCAGAATTATTAAGGACATAAGATACTCAAAAGCTTTTATTTAAGATACATTTACCTGCTACTCAATTTGCCTATGAAGACCTATTAAATGCCTGCATACATATTTGATGTAGATCACTTAATTATTTTTCACCCCTTATATTCGCAAGAAAGACTTTTCTCTGTATTGACGAGACAAATTTATTTTTAAGGAATTTGAATTACTGCCTCATATTATCCTTAGCAATACTAATATACATTAGAGTGATATTTGCATGATCGATTACGCTGTCTAGCGTATTTAAGCAAAAATAAAATTTTCTCGAATAAAAAGTGAAACAGTATCTGTAAATTTTCTAATCAAACCAATGTTAATGTTATTTTTTATGTACTCAAATCCATATATCTATGTCTCTATATCCTGTTAAGCTCATTTTATTTTCTAAGCATTCTTTTTCTCTTGCTTGATAATTAACTTTTTTCCTTTATCGCCATAAAAGAATCCACTTTTTCATAAAGTCCAGTAATTACTTCGGAGGACTACAATTTCAATTAAAAATAACAAAATATTTTTTGTTCATGCATATACATGTATATTTCTACAACCGTCAGCATTTAGAAGAACGTTTATTGTTAATTTTACATTTTAATTAACTACATTTTTGGACTTCTCTGTTATTACCAGTAGATTTATTTAAGGAATGACTCCAATTCTTGGCCAGATTATCGAATATAATATGGTTTGGGTCAGTTTACGCTTTATAATCCGCGAAGCGGATTATAAAAAAGCGTAAACTGACCCAAACCAGGTTATAATCGAATAATTTGGCCAAGAATTAGAGTCGTTCCTTATAATTTAATTTTAAAATAATTAAGCAACTGTGGGTGTAAAATTGTGCAGCTTTTTATGAGTTCAAATTTGCCGCTCAATAATACATCCCTAGTAACGGAAGTGATTTGAAACAAGGGGAGGTAATAACTGATACAAAGATCTAGCAGCCATGATGTTTGTTTACATGAGGTAAGATCGAGCTACTGTTTGAAGTTAAAGGTACATTTATTAAATCTGGAATTTTCCATGAATCCCAAGGACTTGAAATTAGGGGATTGCGTGGATACAGATGATTCAGCTGGTTATCAAGGGGGTGTGTCCCCATACCAAACCAGGTTATTGAGAAATAATTTGCGTTCTTTTTGGAAATCAACCAATAAGAGACTAGAATACAAACAAAATTAAATTATTATATAATATTAATATCTTCCTTGTGTTGTAGGTGGGGTATTGTGTACTTACTGTATAACAGAGCATGGATCTAGATGTCATTGTTGCCATCATGTTGCAAATAAAAACAAAAAATATGTATATTAAACTTTTTTTCAAGCATTTTGTATTATGATTCCATAGTTTTCTAATACAGTATATCAGGATTCTTGCACAGCAGGAGCAAAAAGTATATACTAAATTTTATTGATGTCAACAAGAGCCCTCGTGTAATGCTGAATATAACTTGCATTCATAAGTCAACTCTGTGATTGGAGGGTTGTGGTTTCGAACCTCGGCTGTAACAGACCAAAGTCGATAAAAAAATATTTATCAACTGTTCTTCTGCCAAACAAACAACAACTTCAAGAGAAAGTTGCAGGTCTTTCGGATGAGTCCTTAAAAACTGAGTCCCGGCGTCACAGCAGGCGTTAACACGATAAAGAACCCTCACTGCTCAATGACCTTTAGTGCCTAGTAATTGACTAAAGAAACCCATTCACTTGAATATGGTGACGTTTCTTTATGAGTTAAAAATATTTTATTGACTATGGACAAAAGTGCCCAACTGATAACTTAACTGTCTGATAAATGGGAAGTCTCACTCTAAAAAAAGTTTTACTTGTTGTTTTTAAAATAAGATATTAGATTGAGAAAAACAATTATTAGTAATCCATTTAGTCAGAATAGCAAGTAAATGACTATCATGGTTAGTAATTGTAAACATAATTAGTAATAAGGATGAATTCATTTACTTATAAAATGATTTACTAAGTATCAATAGAATTACTTGAATTATAGGAATTGTATTACTTTAAGTTAGTTAATGAACTACTCATTTTTGTTAAATTATTATTACTTAATTTAGAGATAATATGCTTTCTATTTACTAAATTTTATGAATTATTACTAAGTAAATGTAATTCTGAAATTAATTAAAATCTAGAATATTACTACTCAAAAGAATACTAAGTAAATGAAATACTTATCATATTTACTAAAATCGACATTATTGACTAGAAACACTGCAAGGTACCGACCCTCTGACATGTGAGTACTACTCACAGATTTCTTTATCAGAGTTCCCTAATTGGGCCCTCTGAATAATTTAATAGAAGAAATCTACTTATGATGGAAATAATTATACTTTCTTTGTAATTGTTTTATTATATATAACAATAAAACATTTGATTCCAACATCGAAAGCCTTAAAAATTGAATAAGTTGTATCTTTTTAAGGACAATTTTAAAAATGGTTAAATATTTCAAGTACTTAATGTTGCATTTTTATTAGTGTTCCCTTTTTTTTACAAGATGGAATATTTAGAAGAGAGATAACTCCTCCTCACAGACAATTAGTGATAAGACTACCATATTTAAGTAATTACTGATCTGAATTCTCCTTGATTTAGTAAATAAATTTTTGTTTTAAGTAAATCAATTAAATACAATTCAAACAAGATGTGTTTGTGAAACACCTATGCCCCTGTATGGCAACATAGCAAAGGTTTAACTTTTCTTATATGCTTTAAATTATTGGGATTTCTTGATATCTCCAAGGTCAAAAGGTCAAGGTTATTGGTATCTTATGAAAGGTCTTGCCACAAAAAATACATATGTGAAATATGCAAACACTAGCCTCAACCCTTCAGGAGTTATGGTCAAGGTTACCAATTTTGAAATGTAAGTCAAACTCCAAGGTCAAGGACAAAGGGACAGATTTGGTGGTACCCAAAAAAGTCAGTCTTGTCACAAGGACGAACTATGTAAAGTATGAATGCACTAACCCTAATCCTTTTAAAGTTACAGTCAAGGTTTGCTTTTTAAAAGTGGGTCAAACTCCAAGGTCAAGGTCAAAGGGTCAAAGTTCTTGGTATCCTATGAATGGTCTTCTCAAAATGATTACATATATGTAAGTATGAAAGCACCATTCCTTACCGTTCAAAAGTTATGGCCAAGGTTAAAGTTTTTTCACAAGGATGGAAATCTCCAAGGTCAAGGTCAAAATTTCATAGTTGTTGGTATTCAATGAACGTTCTTCCAACAAAAAAAATATATGTGAAGTATAAATGTCCTGGTATTTACTGTTCAAAAGATTTGGGTAAAGAATAAGTTTGGATTTTTTGTGTATAAGTGAGTCAAACTTCAAGGTCAAGGTCAAATTTGGTGATACTCAAAGAAAGGTCTTGTCACAAGGAATACACGTGGATAATATGAAAGTCATAGCTCCGCTAAATCAAAAGTTATGGACAAGGTTAAAGTTTCTTCGGATAAACAGACAAACAGAGAGACAGCTGGACAGACAGCTAGAAAGACAGACGGACACGACAAAAACTATATACCCCCGAAACTTCGTTTACGGGGGCATTAAAATATTAATTATATAGTGAATAGTGGTGAAATGTAAGTAAAGACCAAGTAATGTTATTACTTATATACACAAATTTAAGTAAATATAAATTACTAAATAAAACTTTTAAGTGTGTAAGTAAAACAATTCTTTAAAATACAAAAATCAAGTAAAACATTTGAATCTAGTAATTGACATATATTTCAGTAATTGATTTTAAATTTTAAGTAAATGCTTAGTAATTATCTATTACTTATCTTTGTTATTTCAAGTAAAAAATGACTACTAAGTAAAACTTTTTTAAGAGTGCTGGCTTTTCCACTGTCTTCCTCCCTTATCAATTAGCAATATTTTAAAATCATCTGCCTATGGGTTTTTTTTCCTCCAAGTGATTCGATTCGCAAGAGCATTCTATGGATAAGATCAATTTTTAAACAAAGCCAAGCTACCGAAAAATTAGTGTTGCAACGTGGATTTCAACAACCTGTTTAAAGTCGGCTTTAGTATGCTAGTAATATAGATATTTATGATGACTTTGGCTGTAAATGAAGTTGAATATTTGTATCTTGGATGGAACTTTTCATTCCCTTTGTCAGGTCATTGCTTTTATCCTAAATTTGACTACAAAGCATTTCGTCTACCCAATCATTACGTAAGGCTTGCAGCGGGTGTAACCGGTCGACAGGGATGTTCACTTCTCCAAGACACCTGGTCCCACCTTCTATGTATCTTAAAGTCAGAGTTCTTCCTCTGCCCACGATCTGATAGTTTATTGGATTTTTGAGATTCATCACTCTTCGCTACCTTTACACTTCATTTGGAATCTTATTATTCACGTAGTAAAAAAAAAATTCTATAGATATTAGAAATAAGAAATTAATATTGTAAACATGATTTTGTATAGCATGATTTTATGCTGGATTTTTATACAAAACTAGAGGGACTGTGAGCAATAAGCTCACTAAATGATACCCCCGCCTCCCATATGTATGAAATGGCAGTGTCCATGTTTTGCTATGGGAAACCCAAAATATGTGTCGGATCAAAAAGTAAAATAAAAGGTGCACAATGGCAATCTGTGATAAAGATTTTGTGAAGGTTTCATAAAATTTCATTCAGTGGCATGAGAGGAGTTGCGGATAAGAGATGGGTACCCCAAAGCGTAACAGACAGATGGACAGACTGACGGAGGCTATAATAATGGAAAATGTAAGACAATTTATGATTTTGATCTTGAACATGTTAAAGTAAACTTGATTCAACGTTTAGAAATACCCCTTGTCATAAGATATTATTTGTCAAGTATGATTTTCCTATCTTTTCCTAAGAAGAGATTTGGACAGCACATTAGATATGTCCTTATGCTGCCAGTGCACTTGCACTTACCCGAATGACATTTTGCCAAGTATCGATATATTCTGACGGCATTTAACTTGCTCAAAATTTTGATAACCGTCCGATCATTAGCACTTTTTTCCTTTGTTTTTTCTTGTATTTATTATAAAGTTAAATTCAACATTTTAATTTCTTATAGGTATTACTTTGAAGAAAGGACTCGATAAGCGCTAGTGCGTAATGAAAAAGATGCTTACATGCAAGTCTTTGTAGGTTACACGTTAATAACTTAGACTTTACTCTGAAACAGTCCTTAAATTTACATGTTACATGTTCAAAAGCACCAAAATATTTTATATATTTGAATTATTCGCTGTCCATACTGCAATATTAACGTCTCTGGAGCATATTGTGACGTCAATTTAACGCGAGTTTCTTCGTGCATAGTCACAAACTTAAAAGTGGGGGGGGGGGGGGCTCAACTCCAGAAATTCTTTGACAAGCAAAAAAAAAAAGGGAAATTTCCAAACACGGAAATTGTATTTCGAGGGGGGGGGGGGCTAGACCTACGAAGCGATGTTCGATGTCTTAAAGTTAATATCTGAAAAAAAGGGGGCTCAACCCCACCTAGCCCCCCCGGTTCCGACGCCTATGAGCAATATTAATTAAATAATTAAAAATCCGGAGGTTTGCCAAAACGTTCTTTGTGACTATGTGTTACACAAGAAATGGGATTCAGGAACTAAATAAATAACTTTCAGATGTCAACACACGGGACGGGGCAGCTTGTGATTCTCATTTAATTTTGTTAGATAACTAAATTTATGACCCACACTCCCTATCCCAAACTGGGGAACACAAGAGGTCTTGACAGATTTAATTACTATATTACATTACTATATTATACAACTATTACTTCAAGAGAAATACTTATTCTGTTGTTGTTGTTGAACATTTGCCATAAGATGAGGTTTAATTTTATTTCAGCATAGCTGTGATTTTGTTCTACATTAAGTGGGGGGGGGGGGGCACAGACATACTCTTGCCCCCCCAGGTCTGAAAGTGGGGGGGGGCTAGTGCCCCCGCTGCCCCCCCCCCCCCTTTGACTACGCCTATGAAAATAGCATTCAAATCTATTTCACAGTTAGAGTAGTAGAGAAACACTGCAAAATGTAGATATTTAAGGAGAATTTAATAGCAACCCAAGTTAAACTATATAACCTGGGATGGCAAAGTTTACGCTTTATAAAGCAACTTATAAAAAAGCGTTAACTGCTCCATCTCAAGGTTCTATCAGTATAACTTGTGTTGCTGTTTAATTCATTCCTTATTTTTTTAATTTTTGATCATTAAGTATAGAAAACCATACAATTTCTACCTTAAAAACGTCTTCAAATTGTTCATATTCTAATCGTACGTTCGACACGCGGATTGATACGTTTTTGACGTAAGTCATTGTGACGTAGGCAACCCAGGTTATACAATTTAGATTAATTTTTTTATCTAATCAAATGACGCATTACAACCAAAATTAAATTATTGTGTTTTGGAAGACGATAGAAGGTAATAGTTTTACGTAGAATTTATATTTTTCAAAGCATTTATTTTTGATACCATCTTTTGGGTT
The DNA here is from genome assembly GCF_032062105.1 of Saccostrea cuccullata. Classification (NCBI taxonomy): domain Eukaryota; kingdom Metazoa; phylum Mollusca; class Bivalvia; order Ostreida; family Ostreidae; genus Saccostrea; species Saccostrea cuccullata. The sequence goes on from NW_026925277.1 coordinate 14,039, forward strand.
ACATTCAAAGCCAAAATCTACCAGATTAAAACGACTAAAAAGAAATTGAAATGAAATGGCGAATTTTAGGGGGAAAGGTATTTTTGTAAGATTTGGACCCCGATCTCAATAAATAATTGTCTTCTTTATTTATTTACCGCATAGAAATCTATTTATTTGTCAAGCTCAGTTTTTTTTTTAATCCGTACTTCGCATAATCAAGTAGTATTTTTTTTGAAAATATTATTTTTTTCCAAAAATTATAAAATTCTGGCTGGCATCAATTTTATTTCAATCGATATACTAAGTACCCTAAAACCCCGAAAATAAGCCGCGGCTTATTTTAAGTTTTAGTAAGAAAGTATAGGGGCTTATTGTCAAACCCGCCTTATTTTCAAATCGCAGCTTATTATCAATACAAAAATGGTAAGTGACGAGAGCATAATCACGGCTTATTCTTAATACAATGAATTGTAATAGATATATTAAGAACTACTTGTTCGTCCTTAGAATAAAATATCTAGGTAAACTTCTGTAAGAGTTAAGTGTTCAAGTGTCTTTAATTCCCTTTTTAAAACAGTGAGCTTTTAGCAATGGTAATTGGTAGACTTGCTCCTACTCCAAAAAAAGCTATAACAGAGAATTTAAACTTAGGGTTACACTTAAAAAAAAACACATTTTATTTTAATATCTTTCCTAAAATGGCATTCTTATGAATGGCTTATTTTCAAAATAGGCTTATTTTGTAATAAATAAATCAAAGCATTAAAGTCTCTAAAAAAGAAGGTTTTTTTAATTTTTTAAAGATTTATGAATAGATTTTGATTTTTTTTTTTAATGTACAACGGCAGTTCATTCCATAATTCTGGTCCGATCGAACAAAAGCTGTATTTCTATGTTAAGAATTAGATCCCTCACTATGGTCAAACCTACCCCCGGGGTCATGATTTGAGCAAACTTGAATCTACACTACCTAAGGAGCCTTCAATTTAAATATGACCAATCATGGCTTTTCCGTTTTTGAGAAGACGATTTTTAAAGATTTTTCTTATTTATTTCTATGAAAAACTTTACATTTCCTTGATAGAAGGCGTGGTCCTTCATTTGAACAAACGTAAATTCTCTTTATCCAAGGATACTTTGTAGAAATTTTGTTGAAATTGGCCCAGTAGTTCTTGAGAAGAAGATGAAAATGTAAAACGTTTACAACTTCAACGACGACAAGCTCGACAACGACAGACAACGGACAACGGACAAATTTCGATAAGAAAAGCTCAATTGAGCCTTCGGCTCAGGTAAGAAAAATGCGCCAACATAGCTGTATAAATTGAAAATCACAACCAGAAACTTTATAGTCCTGTTTTCAAAAAATTCTTGTAAAAAAATATTGTTTTTATTGACTTCAGTCATTTGCCTTTTGAAATTTTCAAGTGTTTTTGCCAAGTTTGGCAAGGTGCTTCTACCATATTTACTGATTTTTTACTCTACTTCAAAGTCAGTATCATCATACCATAGTGCAAGGATTATGCAAATAATGTTGAATTTCTTTAAAGCTTGGATTGACAAAAAAGTGTTTAAATAATAAAATATCGTATTAGCTTGTTGTAATGAATTTTCTAATTACATTCGTTATAAAAATTAAAATCATATTCCTTTTAAAAGTTGGACAAGTAATTTGAAAAAGAAAATTGTGCAAATGAATGTTGATTTAACAATGATTGACTAGGGTTCATTATTTATAAAGAAATTTTATAGTTCTGTTTAAAAAATTCTAGTTAAAACAACCTTCTTGTCTTCAGTCATTTGCCTTGTGAAATTTTTGAGTGTTTTTGCCAAGTTTGTCAAAGTGCTTTTACCATCTAATTCACTGAAATGTTTTTATTTTATTTCTTTTTACCTAAAATGCAATACCACAGTGCAAGGATTAAGTATGATAATATTGAACTTCTTATTATCTTTTAGTTTTAATTTTTAAAGTTATTAAATAATAAAATGTAGAGGATGTTTATTATAATGACTTTCTATAGTTCATTCTATTTTAAATTTTTTCATCTTATTTGGGATATCATATAATGCAAGAGATTGTTGATTTAACATCTATTTATATTCATTGTCGAAAATGGTAAAAATGACATTACATATCACGCTAATACATGAGGAGGTAAACTTGTTGAACAAACATCACTAATCTCTTTCAAATTAAATATATTAAAGGTTTTTAGATTTACATGTCATAGAAGATTTTATGTGAAGTTTCATTTCGTTTCTTAGATCAGATACTGTGGATTCCTTATTTTTGCGAATACTTATTATCGCGAATAAGCTCTTCATCGTCAAATCGCGACAATAATAATTCGCGAATGGACTGTTGGTCAAGAGTTTTTACATACATTTCAGCACCATAAAAATAAAGGTGAGTAATTTTATTTCGCGTGTGGTGATTCTCTCGAAATTACGCGATAATATTAATTCCACGCGTATGTTTAGGAATCTACAGTAGTCTTGTATTTCTGCAATCCTCATCTTTAATAATAGTACAAATTCTCCTGGCCATATTATGGTATTGGAGGGAAGGCTTGAGTTGAAAATCAAATAATGATGGGAGTCTGTGCTCTGGTAGAAGAGATCCGTTATGATTTTTTTTCTCCCTTTCATAATATGACAAAAATGGCAAGTTGTTTTTTGCTAATATCCATTGTAAAATGCATACTTTCATGGAGCCGATTAAAAAAATATATGTATATATATAATACACTTGGGGAAAAAATCATGTTTCAATGTCTTCAAAATATGAAAAACCAGCCGTAAACGATGTACATGTACAATATCAAAACGGCAGCTTGATTTACAAAGTAAGAATCCATTTATTGACTATTCTATTGCATTTCAGGATTTTAAACTAAAGTGCATGTGCTTCATTATGATATAAGTGAAAAAATATGTTATAAGTAATTGACTTTTTTATTTAAAAAAAAATCAGTTTTGTGGTCTTTTTTTTTAATTCACCCTAGAGCGCTTGCGATCGCTCGTGTTTGGAAGGTCGTTAGTTCGAATCTCGGCCACAGCAACTGCTCCTTTGCTATGCGCTCGTCATTTTGAAGTGAAAGTTGCGGGTCCTTCGGATGAGACCTTAAAAGTCGAGACAGACGTTGGCACGATAAAGATCCATCACTGATCAATGGCCCTGATCGTCGCTTACAATCACATACATTCATACAATCAATACCATTATTCAATCAATCAAAAACTACAGGCAATCAGAAAGGCAAAATGAATATATGCCCAGGTATTTCTTCGAAAAACATTATCTCCATTTTTATCATATTATTTTATCCCTACAATTACAGACAATTCATTTGTGAAATAAAATAGAGGGTTTCTCAAAGGCGATTTGCATTCTGTATTCCTTCACTGGACTATATGGATGAATAAAATTGTCAGGTGGATTCCCTGGTGAAAAAGAGATGTGTTCAGGGTATTGTCATAAAAAAGAATAACTTTTTGTTCATTTAAATGCCAAAGAGATGCTGCTCCTTCTTCTCATTCTTGAAGTGCTGCTGTTCTGAATGTGGCAAATACTACATTTTAAAATGTACGTTTTCTATTCAAAAGATTTGCCATTGTAGAAGACATTACACTTGTTTCTACCAGCGTAATGGGTGATTTTGGAAAAATTGTAAATTATGATATAAGCGAAGATTTATAAGTAGATTGTGATCCCCTAGATGCATGAATGTTCCTAGGACATTTTTTTTAAAATCAAATTTACATGTATTTATAAAAACAGATTCTATTGGTCACCATACATCACGTGTCTTGAATTTAAATTACATTAACATAAGTAGAGTGTATATATAACACCACCGAAACACAAGATAAGTGTCAAGGTAGGTGGCAAATAGTAGCTAGTTTCTTTGAAACTAAGGCTAGAATCCACAATTTCGTATATACCTCACGTTTGAACGTTTTAAAAGGTTGCCTGTACAACGTAGCAACTTTATAGTTGTACATTCACAAGTGAACATTTTTCCTAAAGAGATCAAAATGAATCGTAAACTGATCCAAGTCTTTGCTTTAATCACTTGCTTGGTCCAGATTCAGGACTGTTTCGATGTACACAATACTGGACAAAAAGACCTCGAACTTTTAGAGAATCTGTTATCTCAGAATGAACACGAAAAAGATATGTCTCGCATTTTGCGTGAATCGGAGAAAAATAATTCCAATGAGAATTCAAAAGACGAACCGATTAAGCAGGAATTGTCCAAATGGAAAGATGTACAACAAAAGCAAGCTCAACGTAGAGTTATTGGGCGTCTTCCACCAACAAATGGTCGCCATGGCAACTGGAGACCATTTTTTCTCAGTAAGTATCTTTAAAATCAATTTTAAAGATCAACGGTACTACAAGCAAATTTATCTAACAATGGACAAATATTTGACAAAATATGGTACTGTCTTTATACATTTTCAACATTTGCATGTGTATCAGAACTATTTAGGGTATAGGATACTCAAAAACAAAAACAATTTATTGTAGAGACACATGCACACTTATTTGTTAATCAATTTTGCTATGAAGACCTTATAAATTTTTGCATACATACTAGTATTTAATGTAGATCACTAAATTTTTATCACACTTTATATTCGAAGGAAAGACATTTACTCTTTATTAGCAAGACATTTTTTAAAGAATTGGAGTTACTGCTTCATATTATCTTTAGCAATACTAATATACGTGAGAATATTTCCATGACTGAGCTGTCTCACGTAATTAAGCGAAAATAAAGTTCTCGCGAGTATAAAGTGATGCAGCATCTGTAGATTGTCCTATCAAACCAACTTTTTTTAAATCTGCTCAAATCCAAATTCATATCTTAATTGGAGATAGGAGATATACTAAATCAGGGGATGCTTACTCCTCCATGGCACCTGATCCCACCTCTGATGTTTTGGAGGTCCGTGTTTGCTCTGCTCCTATTTTGTATTGTTTTATGGACTTTGATATTAATACTGTTCGTTATCTCCATATCCTTCATCAGCATATAATGCTAATAAGATAATTATTTTTTCTAAAAGGTCGACAGATCTCTAAAAATTGAAGATCACAGCAAGAAATTATCTAGTCCTGTTTTTGTTTTAATTACCAGTACAACAAAATTTTGTTTTTATTGCATTCATTCAATCATTTGCTTTATGAAATTTTCAAGTATTTTTGATATTTTTGTCAAAGTGCCCCTACCATAAAATCCAATGAATACGTTTCTTTTACTTCGACGGCAATATCTTCATACCTTAATATTTTGAATTGCAGTTAATGTTTGGGTTGACAATAGTGATTAAATAGTAAGATGTTCTATATGTTTGATTTAATGACTTGAAAATAACATTTTTAAAAGTTCGACAAGTAAAGTGAGGTAGCATATTATGCAAGAGAATTTCGATTTAACATTCATTAACTATCATTTATTATGTAAAAAGATGCTGACATATTGGTACAACTGGAAGAAACAGTTTTGCGTTCAAAAAATTATAGTAAAAAATACATGTATTATTTTTACTAGTATTTCATTTAGCCATTTACTCTGTGAAAATCTCGTTTTTTATGTAATGCGAGAAATTGTCGATTTAACGCTGTTTAATATTTATTGTCGATAATGGTAATTATGACATTACATGGCAAACTTGTGAATGAATAGTTGTAATAACTGAAATATATTAGTACTGAATCTGTTTTAAATCCTTTTGCTGTGTTGATTTTAATTCATACGCATTCATTTTTTTTTCCCTTGACAATTTTAATTTTTTCTTTTTTATCTCTCCTAAAAAATCACACTTTTTCATAAATTACAGTACTTATTTTGGATGGTAACAAGTTCAGATCAGTAGCAATAACACGTGCTTTTGACGTAAGCAACAACAATATATGAAAGGTGTTTTTGAAGTAAAATTGTGTATAAATACTTCAAAATTTTAAACTTTTTTCTCTTAATTTTTCATTTCAATTTGCTACAAATAACACGTCTTTCTCTGTCGGTATATATTATTACAATTGTATAATAATAAAATCTTTTTGTTTTGTAGGTGGGGTGATCTGTAACTTCTGTATAGCAGAACATGGATCTAGATGTCATTGTTGTCAGTATTGTGCATCATGTTGCTAATAAAAGCTTTGTCCGAAAATGTGTATACATGTATTAATAAACGTCTTACTTCAGGAATTTTATATTCTGATTCCATAGTTTTCTAAAATATTATAAGAGGCTTCTTGTAAGTGTATTCTAAATTTTATTGTTCAATCCAAACAAATATTTTTTTTTTGTTTTATTGCATGCATTCGGTCATTCGCCTTGTGAAATTCTCAAGTATTTTTGCCTACTAGTATATTGGTGCTTACTCTGACTCAAAAACAATACATTTCTATGTCAGAAAGTAATGTTATATAATCATATAATCTTTCTTTGTATGTACAACGATCTTTAAGCTGTCAATATTGTGTATCCTAATGCAAAATAAAAGCTTTGTCCGAAAGTATATATTTGTCTGAAAATAAATATATTTACAAATTCTTTTTCAATATTATCACTGTTTGCTTATACAGTAGATCAGGTTTTATTCGCAGCAGGTTTCAAAAGTGTAAAGAAAATTTAAGCAAATCGGATATGTATTACAAACAATATTTCTGGCGAGACAAACTAATGCAAGTAATCCAGTAATTACTGACATGCCTTAAATAAAACCCTGCAAGTGACTGCAGTTGAAAATTCAATACAGTTGGTTGTTTAAGTAAAACTGAAAACGATACAATACTTTTTTTTTTATTGATTTCCAATTTGAAGTTGAAAGTAACTGTCCTCTAATCATTTTCACTTTTAGTGAACAACGTATGAACTATGTGTTAACAATTTCTAAAACGAGATAAATTATTGACAAACAAGTTGATGAAACAAGAATATCTGCAGTCTCGTTTCAAGTCATCATTTCGTAAGTTCTATGGTCGATACAATGACCTTGTCAGCAAATACAATTTATCATTGAGTCAAATGGTGACTGGCGTTTTTCAAACTAATTGCAAAATTTGCAAATATATACATTATATAGGCATTGGAAATATTGGGGTTTACCTTTTTCCGTTGGTTTAGCCCCCCCCCCCCTTTCAATTTGCTTCCGACGCCTGTGTTGTTTACATTGTGTTTTTTTTTATAAAGCAGATTACCAATTAAGATTTTCCATTTAATTCTTTTCATACCGTCTTCGCAAGCATTCTGATTATAATACTTATTTTGAACTTATAGAGTTTGAGATATATAAAAATTTACTTTAAGGTTACTAACCATTATAATTGAAATGTTACAGTGATTTTCTAATCTTAACTCTTAAATTCATTCACTTTTTGGATATGAATACCAACATTTAGCTTCCATGTACTTTAGTCTCAATGAGATAAGTTTGCTTTATCACAATAAAATATAGTTTTTTCTCAGGCGTGTTTTACCTCAGGACAATATCGCCATAAAGAGTCAATTTTAACCTTATTACATTGTCTGATTTCCTTCAAGGTGATTAGTAGGATTTTTATTGAGAAAATCACCTTGGATAAACATGCAACGTTTGTGCAACACACTTTTTTGGAATTTATAAAAGGTTTAATTCATATCAGACACGTTTATTACTCCGGGCCCTTGGATCATAATTGAAGACTTTGTCTCCCTTTAAATTTTAACCATCTGTAAATCGCTTATAAAGTATGAACAATTACTTTAACATTCCCATAGTATTAGTGATGTTGTTTGGTAAAGCTCTTATATTTTAGATTGTTTGACTTCTCTATCATTTTATAAAATAAACAAATCAATACAGAAGTAAACAAACTTAAGTAATTTAAGTCCTTTTTCACTAAAAATTCTGGTTCGTCTGCATAGTGCATTAGATAAAGCATTTGATCTAGCCCCAAGACGATAAACTGAGAACAGACTTAATTCAAAAATTTGATTTTGAATAGCTTGTCATTTGTAATACACACGTCTTTGAAAAATTGCAGGTTTGTATTATATTCCAGTTTAAACACATGTTGATTTTTTTTTTCCCTTATCAAAATTTGTTTGAAAATTATATTGATTTGTAATTTTGACATAAGTCTGTACTCAGTTTTGGAGAGGTCTAGAATCTAGAGTCGCGGGGTAAGAATTTATCCTTAATCGAGGGTTCGAATTCCAGTGGTAACATGGCCCGAGGTCCCCTGTGGAAGGGTTTGTTCCCATCTCGCCTTATAACTGTAAAAATTAGCATTCCCATTTCGCCTTAGTTAGCTCTCAGGTGAATTAAGGTGATGAAGATTTAATATATTTAGCATAAAGTAATGTACAGCAGGAAATTAACTCGCGGAGTTAATTTTCGCTACATTCGCGGAAAAAGAAAATCCGCGAATTCAACATGCAGTGAATAATTCTTAAAAAGTTTTATAAGGATAAATTGAAATTTTATTATTTTCTGTGATTAGATGTAGACTGTCTTTATAATTATGCGAGTGTCTGGATCAATTACAAACACGTAGTTGTTGCTGTTTTTAAAGCTTATTAATTGTTTAATTCATTTCTTTAGCTAACGATTAATTTTGCCATCTAGTAGACGTGCAATGTAATTATTTAATAAAACATGCTTGTTTAATTTCCCCCGTGCGTATCACTCAGTCATTACCTTTAATCAAGGCATTAACTTGGTAAACAGGGTAACGACAATTAATTTATTAATTTCAATTATATGATTAAAAGTTCAATATTTTTACTACGGTATAATTTTTTTTCTGATTTAGACCTGGAAATAAAAAAAATTAAATGCGTAGCATTATTTTGACTTCAAATCGGGATCAGTCCGTTGTTTCGTTATTATTCAATCGGGATCAAATAATATACCTGTCAGACTTCATTTTTCTGTCTGATATGTGCGATATACATTACAGACTTTCGTAATATACTACAGAAACGGGAAATAGCAGTTCACACAATATATACCTACAGAAAAGTACTTGCAAGTACTGTTACAGTTTAAGAAATTTATGGTTTTTCCTTTTTCGCGAATTCAAACGACCGCGATTTGCTGAAAATTGAACAAATCGCGATCTTTTCCGACCGCGATTTTAACCTGCTATACAGTATTTTTTTTTTTTAAATACTTGGTATTACATGTATTAATTCATTCACTGTATCATGAATTCCCATTAACTGTTAAATTCAATCTACAAATGTTTATCATTTAAATTTTTATATCAACCAAGTGATAATATTTACAAATACTAAAATTCCCATTTCGCCTTAGTGCTTTTTAACTTTTTCTTACCTGAACTTCACAGTTAAGGCGAAATGGGAACACACCTGTGGTAGTAGGTGTTGGCGTCAGAAAGATCCCTCACTACCCAAAGGCACAATATGGCTAGTAGAGGACAAAATTGTCAGCCCTAAATATATTAGCGTCTTTATTATGAATAAAAATTTCTCACAGGGACGTCAAACAAAAGTAAACAATCAAAGTATATAATTAGTACACCATAAATTTGATAAAATAGCTATGATCCACATCCTCAATGTTCCATAAACGCATGCGTAAAATGTATGGATAGTATGGATGAAACTGATATTGTTGTAAATGAAACATATGAAGATAACGAACAGTGCTCAAGATCAAAAGTCCATAAAACAATACAAAACAGGAGCAGAGCAAACACGGACCTCCAAAACATCAGAGGTGGGATCTGGAGTGAACATCTTCTGCCGACCGGTCACACCCGCCGTCTGCTTTTAATGTACGAAGATGCAAGAGAAATGAAGTCAAAAGGCATACTTGACACTTGAGAGAGTGAAAATGGGTGAAGATTACAAACAGTGTTCGATCTCATAAAAACTACAAACAATACAAGGGCTTACACCAATATGTCCAAGAGGAGTCAGTGTCCCCTTTTGACTGGTCTCACCCAGAGTGATGCCCATGTTTTGTTCATATTGCTCAAGTAAACGAAACATTTTGAAGTCAATACAAAAACAAAAACCTAATAATTGGTCTGAAACAAGCCCAAATACGACCCAGTAATGTATTACTTTTGCTAGTATTACTTAGTATTATAACAACCTTAGAAATTACGGACTGCTGTCTGTTTACGAGGTTGCTGAAATCCATGCAATATTAAATATTGTATGAGTAACCTGCCTTGGTTTAGAATTGATCGTACATGCCCTTGAATAGCGAATAATAAGATTGGGAGACAACCAAAATGATAAACAAACCTAGGAGGATATCAACAGTCTTGTTTTAAGTTATGAAAAAAATATGGAGATAACAAAAAGTATTCAAGCTCAAAAGTCCATTAAACAATACAATGTAGGAGCAAAGCAAACACGTACGTGTACTTTCAAAACATCAGAGACTGGATCAGGTGCCATGGAGGAGTAAGCATATTCAGTTGACCGGTCACACCCGCCTTTTTTGCTCAATGTCATGATCGGGAAATAACAGAAAAAATCTGAGACAGTTCAGTGCATATATGATGGCTTAACATTTAGTATGAAAAATGTTTGTCAGCATGTGACTAAATGATAAATAAAGTTGTATTTGCTGACAAGGTCATTGTATTGACCACAAAACTAACGAAATTATGACTTTAAACGAGACTGCTGAAATTCTTGTTTCATCACCTTGTTTGCAATAATTAACCTTGTTTTGAAAATTGCACAAACATCGAGCATGTCCTTGAGTATAGAATCAACTGAGAGGTATAAACTTCGTATGCAGGTGATGAAGGTATGTTGCTGCATTAGTAAAGGAAGTTGACGATTGAAAGTTAAAGTCGTCACGGTTATTTTAAAGCTGAGTTGTTAGATTATCTTGTCTTTTTGAAGTAAAATATCCAAATATGAAACAGATGTGTCAGACTCTGAGTTATCTTTCATCTCAAGCTCACTGTGATATATCAATCGACATAAGAATTGAAACAACCATTGTTAATTAATAATACGTCGTCGATATCTAAATATCGAGTTGAAGTTGTGGACTTTTCCTTCATATAAATACAAAAAAATAGGTCCTCTAATAACTTGGCGCAAATTGGTACCCATTGAAATTCTAATTGATTTTTTTGAAGACCTGCATGATCTCCAAAAAGCACATAGATATTGTCAATCAGAAATCAAGCATCTTTTTAATGTCTTCTTTAGAGTACTTGTGAGTACAATCTAAACGTTTCTCAACAAAATAATTTTGCAAATGATCAATGACAAGGTAAATAAATTGACGAGGTCCTTTTTTAATATAAAAAGCAGCTGTCAATGATATCAAATAGCCTGGACTTCGTCGTGTGAAATGGTTGTGTATAAAGATGAAAAGTTGAAAGTTTTTTTAAAAGCTGTTGATTGTGGTAAAATCTTGTGATTTCAAATTTTCCAAAAGTTCCTTGGAATTTTAAAGTATCTACATCTGATTTCTACAACTTCAATATATTGTTGCACAGTACTCTTGAAATTTTCCTTCACTACTGTTTATTACTTTAAAATACCTTAGTGAGGAGTAA
>NW_026925278.1:0-24988 GCF_032062105.1 Saccostrea cuccullata
GCGGGCGCGTGAAATGACTGAAATGACTAATATATTTAATATAGCCATAACTTTAACATTTTCCGATGAAATGCTTTGAAACTCATTATATAAGGATATATTAATAGTGTAGATAATGTGACACTGTCAAATTAGCAAGAACTCACGCGCATTTACGTGCGCTTCGCTCTGATTGGCTGAAACAAAAATCTCAATATCTTTTCCGTTTTTTGACGAAATGGTATGAAATTTTAAATATAAGCATACTTTAAGATGTCCTACAACATGATGTATAACATTTGTCATGAAAGCATGCGCATGCACGTGCGCTGCAATCTGATTGGCTTAAACTTCAAATGGCTGTAACTCCCTTGTTTTTCAACCAACCACGATAAGATTTAGAACATAGACAGACACAATAGACTCCTATAAGAAGTTACGGTCATCATGCACATGCATGCACGCGCATGCACGTGCGCTTTGCTCTGATTAGCTGAAACAAAAATCTCAATATCTTACTTGTTTTTTGACAAAATACTTTGAATTTTAAAACATAATCATACCTTAATACGTCCTAAACTATGATATATAAAAGTTTTCAAGAAAACACGCCCATGCACGTGTGCTGCGATCTGATTGGCTTAAACTTTAAATGCCTATAACTTTTTTGATTCTCAACAAAACAGGATGAAATTTAAAATATGAATAGATATGACGGATTCTTACATTATGCTACTATCAAACTTGAATGCAAGGACTTGCATGCACGTGTGCGCGCGCAATGCGTTAAATGACCGATTTACTTGATATAGTCGTAATTTTTTTATGAAACGTTTCAAAATTCAAAGAATAGAAACACATGAAAAGTGTAGTCACGATGATATAGCTTTCATGCATTGCACCTTCGCGCGCGTGCAATGATCAAATGACTTGTATACTTGATATGGCCGTTACTTTTATATTTCTTTATGAAATGCTTTGATGACCTTGACCTTTGACCTTGACCTTTGACCCCTTGACCCAAAGGTCACAATCCAGCTCAAGTTCGTAGATGTATGTACAAACTCACTTTAACAAATGCTTAGAATAAAAAAGTCAAACCCCCCCCCCCTTCTCCTTAAAAAAAAAAAAAAAATCAATAACAACGTAGAAAATTTCTCTGAAACTCGATCAACACCTGGGATCGACATAAAATTTCACTTAAGGTGCAGAAAAGACTTCATAGAAAGTTTCCTGAAAGTTTTACGGTAAGTCTCTAAAGTATATAGAAATTATGAATTTTTACGGCAAAAATTACAAATTCTGTCGTGTTTGAAATTTAAGTGCAGACGAACAAAGATATGATATAAACCTTTTAAAGCCTATTTCTCCAGATGTCGTTAATAGCATTCAATTCTACTGATATGAATTAATATTTTAATACCAAGCATTCTTCTTTTATTTCACCATTGAAATTTATCTGAATTTTTTTTAGAATTACACAATCCCCAGAAATAGCGAGTTTCGGTATATTAAAAAGCAATACACGTTTCTTTCCAGTAAAACCTCACGTGTTTGAATTCATGAAAAAATATTGATAAGGGGGTGTTAAACAATACCTGTCACATTAGCTGACACCAAAAAACCAGGGTACGTACACGACATTTTCTGATTTATTTGCATATGCAAACAGGGCTACCCTCAAATCCACGTGTTTTCCATGTCTTTATAAACATCACAAAAGCACCCCAGGAAGTAGCCTCCTATGCCCTGGAGAAATAGTTCCTGTCAAAAAACTTTATTTATTTATAGAGTAGATAAAATTTCCTAGGCACAGGTACCAGAGTTGTCAAACTGGCCTGGAAGGAAATTAAAAAAACTCTCAAAAGAAAGGAAAATCGGCTTAATGTATGGACCTACAATTGACTAAGTTCATTTTGATTGGTCAATTACCGGTGTGGTACCCCTAGTCGCCTTGAACCCAGTCCTGTCTTTCTGAAGAAAACCAACTCCGAGCCCGATGTAAAAATCTTAGTAGAGATATGAGAATTTGTATTTTGCTGCCTTATTATGTTCCCCAAACGAAGTTTGGGAACATATTGTTTTTACTCTGTTTCTTATTATTATTATTAAGGTCTTCCGTCTTCACGGAAGACCTTATAGTGATTGTATTGTTTCTTATTATTATTATTATTATTATTATTCTTTTTTTGACAAAATTTTGTGCACGCGATTTCTCGAAAACTATTCAGCGGTTTTCAACGAAACTTTCACAAAAAATGCGTTATTACTTGAAGTTGTGCAGTCTATAATTTGTTTTGGAAAATTCGCTTCCGGTGCCAAGTTATGGACAATTTTCTGATTTTAAAATGCGTTTTTGTCGCGCACTTTTATCGAAAATGGCTAAAGATATGAACTGGAGACTTATTGGAGACAATAGCTCGTGACTTTCTGGTTTGCAGAATCACCTTTTTGTGTGTCGTCAATACTTCCGGTCGTTACGAGATGCAAATTTAAAAAACCGTATTTTTCGAACTTTTTTGTTTTCCAATATTTTTCATTTATTTTTGGAATGCTAACAGTAACCCTTCTGATAATGCTTGCTATATGATTTGTTTGTAAATTGATAAATCCAAACTCCAAATATTAGCATTTAAAAATCTGAAGCGGGTCCAATATGGCGGTTGTCTCTGTCAACTCCGACATTTGGCAATAGGGGTTTACGGAGTCAGCCGAGCGTTTGCTTGAACGAAGGTAACATAAGGATAAATGAAATGTAAAGGAATACTTGGATTGTCACGTCGTATTTACGTTGCAATTCTGTGTCAAACTAAGTTCTTCTTAAACGTCTTCTATAATTGATTTGGCTGGCTCTCAAAGTAGAAAAAGAAAAGACTAAATGTGCAAATGAAATACGATACCTAATACATGTATCTTCTGATTTGCAACACGGAAAAACAGATCTTAAATCATATTTATAAGTAATAGTTTTTCAAGAAAGAATATCAATGAATACAGTAAGTATAAAACTTGTGTCATATTAAACTAATAGAAAAGACAAAATAAGATAACTATTTTTTTTAAAAGATCGTTTAATGGGGTTTGTATTAAAATTATTGTCTCGAAGATCTGATTCAAGTTATTGAGCACAAATGGTATCCAATTCCCTGACTGTCGAAAGGCGAGCCATGTTTTTTGGCGAAACAGTATAACCTTTTCATGGAAATTTAACTAATCGGGAGAGTTCACTTTGGGGATAAACAGGAAATTAAAAAAGGTAAAAATCCGTAGCCGTATCACTGCTTTAGTCGTACTTGCTTACATACGATATGGAATTTGTAAAATTAAATGTGTTAAATATACTTTCTTATCCTCGAATTTAAGGCTATAAGAACATTTCTTTATTTCATTGAAGCTATCACACCTATAAGATAGAACATTCCAAAGAAAAGGCGCTAAGATTAATTCGTGGCGTTTGGCGCGAAATTATGAATAGTGACTCGCCTTTCATAATTCTAAGACAAAAGCACTGTTATACCGAGGTATATACAAGAAAATTTAGAGCACAGGTCCCAAAAAGCGTAATATTTAGCGCGTTGGATTTTTTTGCTGGATTTTCATGTTGGCAACTCAATCCCCTTTTACGTGCAATTTTTGTTTACTTTTTCAGATCGATTTAACGTTTTCTTTCCGGAATCGGACGGAAGACCTCTCGTTGCTCGCAACGAGTTTCACATCTAGTTATTATTATTATTATTCTTTTTTCTTCTTATTTCTTCTCCGGTACTTTTTTGTCCGCGAGTGTTCTCAGAAACTGTTCACCCAACTGAGCTAAAACCTTTTTAGGGTTAATAGGTGTGTTGTGTAGGTGTGCGGAACGAAGGTCATTTTGCGCGCATACGCCTGCACGTGCGGGCGCGTGAAATGACTGAAATGACTAATATATTTAATATAGCCATAACTTTAACATTTTCCGATGAAATGCTTTGAAACTCATTATATAAGGATATATTAATAGTGTAGATAATGTGACACTGTCAAATTAGCAAGAACTCACGCGCATTTACGTGCGCTTCGCTCTGATTGGCTGAAACAAAAATCTCAATATCTTTTCCGTTTTTTGACGAAATGGTATGAAATTTTAAATATAAGCATACTTTAAGATGTCCTACAACATGATGTATAACATTTGTCATGAAAGCATGCGCATGCACGTGCGCTGCAATCTGATTGGCTTAAACTTCAAATGGCTGTAACTCCCTTGTTTTTCAACCAACCACGATAAGATTTAGAACATAGACAGACACAATAGACTCCTATAAGAAGTTACGGTCATCATGCACATGCATGCACGCGCATGCACGTGCGCTTTGCTCTGATTAGCTGAAACAAAAATCTCAATATCTTACTTGTTTTTTGACAAAATACTTTGAATTTTAAAACATAATCATACCTTAATACGTCCTAAACTATGATATATAAAAGTTTTCAAGAAAACACGCCCATGCACGTGTGCTGCGATCTGATTGGCTTAAACTTTAAATGCCTATAACTTTTTTGATTCTCAACAAAACAGGATGAAATTTAAAATATGAATAGATATGACGGATTCTTACATTATGCTACTATCAAACTTGAATGCAAGGACTTGCATGCACGTGTGCGCGCGCAATGCGTTAAATGACCGATTTACTTGATATAGTCGTAATTTTTTTATGAAACGTTTCAAAATTCAAAGAATAGAAACACATGAAAAGTGTAGTCACGATGATATAGCTTTCATGCATTGCACCTTCGCGCGCGTGCAATGATCAAATGACTTGTATACTTGATATGGCCGTTACTTTTATATTTCTTTATGAAATGCTTTGATGACCTTGACCTTTGACCTTGACCTTTGACCCCTTGACCCAAAGGTCACAATCCAGCTCAAGTTCGTAGATGTATGTACAAACTCACTTTAACAAATGCTTAGAATAAAAAAGTCAAACCCCCCCCCCCCTTCTCCTTAAAAAAAAAAAAAATCAATAACAACGTAGAAAATTTCTCTGAAACTCGATCAACACCTGGGATCGACATAAAATTTCACTTAAGGTGCAGAAAAGACTTCATAGAAAGTTTCCTGAAAGTTTTACGGTAAGTCTCTAAAGTATATAGAAATTATGAATTTTTACGGCAAAAATTACAAATTCTGTCGTGTTTGAAATTTAAGTGCAGACGAACAAAGATATGATATAAACCTTTTAAAGCCTATTTCTCCAGATGTCGTTAATAGCATTCAATTCTACTGATATGAATTAATATTTTAATACCAAGCATTCTTCTTTTATTTCACCATTGAAATTTATCTGAATTTTTTTTAGAATTACACAATCCCCAGAAATAGCGAGTTTCGGTATATTAAAAAGCAATACACGTTTCTTTCCAGTAAAACCTCACGTGTTTGAATTCATGAAAAAATATTGATAAGGGGGTGTTAAACAATACCTGTCACATTAGCTGACACCAAAAAACCAGGGTACGTACACGACATTTTCTGATTTATTTGCATATGCAAACAGGGCTACCCTCAAATCCACGTGTTTTCCATGTCTTTATAAACATCACAAAAGCACCCCAGGAAGTAGCCTCCTATGCCCTGGAGAAATAGTTCCTGTCAAAAAACTTTATTTATTTATAGAGTAGATAAAATTTCCTAGGCACAGGTACCAGAGTTGTCAAACTGGCCTGGAAGGAAATTAAAAAAACTCTCAAAAGAAAGGAAAATCGGCTTAATGTATGGACCTACAATTGACTAAGTTCATTTTGATTGGTCAATTACCGGTGTGGTACCCCTAGTCGCCTTGAACCCAGTCCTGTCTTTCTGAAGAAAACCAACTCCGAGCCCGATGTAAAAATCTTAGTAGAGATATGAGAATTTGTATTTTGCTGCCTTATTATGTTCCCCAAACGAAGTTTGGGAACATATTGTTTTTACTCTGTTTCTTATTATTATTATTAAGGTCTTCCGTCTTCACGGAAGACCTTATAGTGATTGTATTGTTTCTTATTATTATTATTATTATTATTATTCTTTTTTTGACAAAATTTTGTGCACGCGATTTCTCGAAAACTATTCAGCGGTTTTCAACGAAACTTTCACAAAAAATGCGTTATTACTTGAAGTTGTGCAGTCTATAATTTGTTTTGGAAAATTCGCTTCCGGTGCCAAGTTATGGACAATTTTCTGATTTTAAAATGCGTTTTTGTCGCGCACTTTTATCGAAAATGGCTAAAGATATGAACTGGAGACTTATTGGAGACAATAGCTCGTGACTTTCTGGTTTGCAGAATCACCTTTTTGTGTGTCGTCAATACTTCCGGTCGTTACGAGATGCAAATTTAAAAAACCGTATTTTTCGAACTTTTTTGTTTTCCAATATTTTTCATTTATTTTTGGAATGCTAACAGTAACCCTTCTGATAATGCTTGCTATTATGATTTGTTTGTAAATTGATAAATCCAAACTCCAAATATTAGCATTTAAAAATCTGAAGCGGGTCCAATATGGCGGTTGTCTCTGTCAACTCCGACATTTGGCAATAGGGGTTTACGGAGTCAGCCGAGCGTTTGCTTGAACGAAGGTAACATAAGGATAAATGAAATGTAAAGGAATACTTGGATTGTCACGTCGTATTTACGTTGCAATTCTGTGTCAAACTAAGTTCTTCTTAAACGTCTTCTATAATTGATTTGGCTGGCTCTCAAAGTAGAAAAAGAAAAGACTAAATGTGCAAATGAAATACGATACCTAATACATGTATCTTCTGATTTGCAACACGGAAAAACAGATCTTAAATCATATTTATAAGTATAGTTTTTCAAGAAAGAATATCAATGAATACAGTAAGTATAAAACTTGTGTCATATTAAACTAATAGAAAAGACAAAATAAGATAACTATTTTTTTTAAAAGATCGTTTAATGGGGTTTGTATTAAAATTATTGTCTCGAAGATCTGATTCAAGTTATTGAGCACAAATGGTATCCAATTCCCTGACTGTCGAAAGGCGAGCCATGTTTTTTGGCGAAACAGTATAACCTTTTCATGGAAATTTAACTAATCGGGAGAGTTCACTTTGGGGATAAACAGGAAATTAAAAAAGGTAAAAATCCGTAGCCGTATCACTGCTTTAGTCGTACTTGCTTACATACGATATGGAATTTGTAAAATTAAATGTGTTAAATATACTTTCTTATCCTCGAATTTAAGGCTATAAGAACATTTCTTTATTTCATTGAAGCTATCACACCTATAAGATAGAACATTCCAAAGAAAAGGCGCTAAGATTAATTCGTGGCGTTTGGCGCGAAATTATGAATAGTGACTCGCCTTTCATAATTCTAAGACAAAAGCACTGTTATACCGAGGTATATACAAGAAAATTTAGAGCACAGGTCCCAAAAAGCGTAATATTTAGCGCGTTGGATTTTTTTGCTGGATTTTCATGTTGGCAACTCAATCCCCTTTTACGTGCAATTTTTGTTTACTTTTTCAGATCGATTTAACGTTTTCTTTAACGATCGAATCGGACGGAAGACCTCTCGTTGCTCGCAACGAGTTTCACATCTAGTTATTATTATTATTATTCTTTTTTCTTCTTATTTCTTCTCCGGTACTTTTTTGTCCGCGAGTGTTCTCAGAAACTGTTCACCCAACTGAGCTAAAACCTTTTTAGGGTTAATAGGTGTGTTGTGTAGGTGTGCGGAACGAAGGTCATTTTGCGCGCATACGCCTGCACGTGCGGGCGCGTGAAATGACTGAAATGACTAATATATTTAATATAGCCATAACTTTAACATTTTCCGATGAAATGCTTTGAAACTCATTATATAAGGATATATTAATAGTGTAGATAATGTGACACTGTCAAATTAGCAAGAACTCACGCGCATTTACGTGCGCTTCGCTCTGATTGGCTGAAACAAAAATCTCAATATCTTTTCCGTTTTTTGACGAAATGGTATGAAATTTTAAATATAAGCATACTTTAAGATGTCCTACAACATGATGTATAACATTTGTCATGAAAGCATGCGCATGCACGTGCGCTGCAATCTGATTGGCTTAAACTTCAAATGGCTGTAACTCCCTTGTTTTTCAACCAACCACGATAAGATTTAGAACATAGACAGACACAATAGACTCCTATAAGAAGTTACGGTCATCATGCACATGCATGCACGCGCATGCACGTGCGCTTTGCTCTGATTAGCTGAAACAAAAATCTCAATATCTTACTTGTTTTTTGACAAAATACTTTGAATTTTAAAACATAATCATACCTTAATACGTCCTAAACTATGATATATAAAAGTTTTCAAGAAAACACGCCCATGCACGTGTGCTGCGATCTGATTGGCTTAAACTTTAAATGCCTATAACTTTTTTGATTCTCAACAAAACAGGATGAAATTTAAAATATGAATAGATATGACGGATTCTTACATTATGCTACTATCAAACTTGAATGCAAGGACTTGCATGCACGTGTGCGCGCGCAATGCGTTAAATGACCGATTTACTTGATATAGTCGTAATTTTTTTATGAAACGTTTCAAAATTCAAAGAATAGAAACACATGAAAAGTGTAGTCACGATGATATAGCTTTCATGCATTGCACCTTCGCGCGCGTGCAATGATCAAATGACTTGTATACTTGATATGGCCGTTACTTTTATATTTCTTTATGAAATGCTTTGATGACCTTGACCTTTGACCTTGACCTTTGACCCCTTGACCCAAAGGTCACAATCCAGCTCAAGTTCGTAGATGTATGTACAAACTCACTTTAACAAATGCTTAGAATAAAAAAGTCAAACCCCCCCCCCCCCCCTTCTCCTTAAAAAAAAAAAAAAAAATCAATAACAACGTAGAAAATTTCTCTGAAACTCGATCAACACCTGGGATCGACATAAAATTTCACTTAAGGTGCAGAAAAGACTTCATAGAAAGTTTCCTGAAAGTTTTACGGTAAGTCTCTAAAGTATATAGAAATTATGAATTTTTACGGCAAAAATTACAAATTCTGTCGTGTTTGAAATTTAAGTGCAGACGAACAAAGATATGATATAAACCTTTTAAAGCCTATTTCTCCAGATGTCGTTAATAGCATTCAATTCTACTGATATGAATTAATATTTTAATACCAAGCATTCTTCTTTTATTTCACCATTGAAATTTATCTGAATTTTTTTTAGAATTACACAATCCCCAGAAATAGCGAGTTTCGGTATATTAAAAAGCAATACACGTTTCTTTCCAGTAAAACCTCACGTGTTTGAATTCATGAAAAAATATTGATAAGGGGGTGTTAAACAATACCTGTCACATTAGCTGACACCAAAAAACCAGGGTACGTACACGACATTTTCTGATTTATTTGCATATGCAAACAGGGCTACCCTCAAATCCACGTGTTTTCCATGTCTTTATAAACATCACAAAAGCACCCCAGGAAGTAGCCTCCTATGCCCTGGAGAAATAGTTCCTGTCAAAAAACTTTATTTATTTATAGAGTAGATAAAATTTCCTAGGCACAGGTACCAGAGTTGTCAAACTGGCCTGGAAGGAAATTAAAAAAACTCTCAAAAGAAAGGAAAATCGGCTTAATGTATGGACCTACAATTGACTAAGTTCATTTTGATTGGTCAATTACCGGTGTGGTACCCCTAGTCGCCTTGAACCCAGTCCTGTCTTTCTGAAGAAAACCAACTCCGAGCCCGATGTAAAAATCTTAGTAGAGATATGAGAATTTGTATTTTGCTGCCTTATTATGTTCCCCAAACGAAGTTTGGGAACATATTGTTTTTACTCTGTTTCTTATTATTATTATTAAGGTCTTCCGTCTTCACGGAAGACCTTATAGTGATTGTATTGTTTCTTATTATTATTATTATTATTATTATTCTTTTTTTGACAAAATTTTGTGCACGCGATTTCTCGAAAACTATTCAGCGGTTTTCAACGAAACTTTCACAAAAAATGCGTTATTACTTGAAGTTGTGCAGTCTATAATTTGTTTTGGAAAATTCGCTTCCGGTGCCAAGTTATGGACAATTTTCTGATTTTAAAATGCGTTTTTGTCGCGCACTTTTATCGAAAATGGCTAAAGATATGAACTGGAGACTTATTGGAGACAATAGCTCGTGACTTTCTGGTTTGCAGAATCACCTTTTTGTGTGTCGTCAATACTTCCGGTCGTTACGAGATGCAAATTTAAAAAACCGTATTTTTCGAACTTTTTTGTTTTCCAATATTTTTCATTTATTTTTGGAATGCTAACAGTAACCCTTCTGATAATGCTTGCTATATGATTTGTTTGTAAATTGATAAATCCAAACTCCAAATATTAGCATTTAAAAATCTGAAGCGGGTCCAATATGGCGGTTGTCTCTGTCAACTCCGACATTTGGCAATAGGGGTTTACGGAGTCAGCCGAGCGTTTGCTTGAACGAAGGTAACATAAGGATAAATGAAATGTAAAGGAATACTTGGATTGTCACGTCGTATTTACGTTGCAATTCTGTGTCAAACTAAGTTCTTCTTAAACGTCTTCTATAATTGATTTGGCTGGCTCTCAAAGTAGAAAAAGAAAAGACTAAATGTGCAAATGAAATACGATACCTAATACATGTATCTTCTGATTTGCAACACGGAAAAACAGATCTTAAATCATATTTATAAGTAATAGTTTTTCAAGAAAGAATATCAATGAATACAGTAAGTATAAAACTTGTGTCATATTAAACTAATAGAAAAGACAAAATAAGATAACTATTTTTTTTAAAAGATCGTTTAATGGGGTTTGTATTAAAATTATTGTCTCGAAGATCTGATTCAAGTTATTGAGCACAAATGGTATCCAATTCCCTGACTGTCGAAAGGCGAGCCATGTTTTTTGGCGAAACAGTATAACCTTTTCATGGAAATTTAACTAATCGGGAGAGTTCACTTTGGGGATAAACAGGAAATTAAAAAAGGTAAAAATCCGTAGCCGTATCACTGCTTTAGTCGTACTTGCTTACATACGATATGGAATTTGTAAAATTAAATGTGTTAAATATACTTTCTTATCCTCGAATTTAAGGCTATAAGAACATTTCTTTATTTCATTGAAGCTATCACACCTATAAGATAGAACATTCCAAAGAAAAGGCGCTAAGATTAATTCGTGGCGTTTGGCGCGAAATTATGAATAGTGACTCGCCTTTCATAATTCTAAGACAAAAGCACTGTTATACCGAGGTATATACAAGAAAATTTAGAGCACAGGTCCCAAAAAGCGTAATATTTAGCGCGTTGGATTTTTTTGCTGGATTTTCATGTTGGCAACTCAATCCCCTTTTACGTGCAATTTTTGTTTACTTTTTCAGATCGATTTAACGTTTTCTTTCCGGAATCGGACGGAAGACCTCTCGTTGCTCGCAACGAGTTTCACATCTAGTTATTATTATTATTATTCTTTTTTCTTCTTATTTCTTCTCCGGTACTTTTTTGTCCGCGAGTGTTCTCAGAAACTGTTCACCCAACTGAGCTAAAACCTTTTTAGGGTTAATAGGTGTGTTGTGTAGGTGTGCGGAACGAAGGTCATTTTGCGCGCATACGCCTGCACGTGCGGGCGCGTGAAATGACTGAAATGACTAATATATTTAATATAGCCATAACTTTAACATTTTCCGATGAAATGCTTTGAAACTCATTATATAAGGATATATTAATAGTGTAGATAATGTGACACTGTCAAATTAGCAAGAACTCACGCGCATTTACGTGCGCTTCGCTCTGATTGGCTGAAACAAAAATCTCAATATCTTTTCCGTTTTTTGACGAAATGGTATGAAATTTTAAATATAAGCATACTTTAAGATGTCCTACAACATGATGTATAACATTTGTCATGAAAGCATGCGCATGCACGTGCGCTGCAATCTGATTGGCTTAAACTTCAAATGGCTGTAACTCCCTTGTTTTTCAACCAACCACGATAAGATTTAGAACATAGACAGACACAATAGACTCCTATAAGAAGTTACGGTCATCATGCACATGCATGCACGCGCATGCACGTGCGCTTTGCTCTGATTAGCTGAAACAAAAATCTCAATATCTTACTTGTTTTTTGACAAAATACTTTGAATTTTAAAACATAATCATACCTTAATACGTCCTAAACTATGATATATAAAAGTTTTCAAGAAAACACGCCCATGCACGTGTGCTGCGATCTGATTGGCTTAAACTTTAAATGCCTATAACTTTTTTGATTCTCAACAAAACAGGATGAAATTTAAAATATGAATAGATATGACGGATTCTTACATTATGCTACTATCAAACTTGAATGCAAGGACTTGCATGCACGTGTGCGCGCGCAATGCGTTAAATGACCGATTTACTTGATATAGTCGTAATTTTTTTATGAAACGTTTCAAAATTCAAAGAATAGAAACACATGAAAAGTGTAGTCACGATGATATAGCTTTCATGCATTGCACCTTCGCGCGCGTGCAATGATCAAATGACTTGTATACTTGATATGGCCGTTACTTTTATATTTCTTTATGAAATGCTTTGATGACCTTGACCTTTGACCTTGACCTTTGACCCCTTGACCCAAAGGTCACAATCCAGCTCAAGTTCGTAGATGTATGTACAAACTCACTTTAACAAATGCTTAGAATAAAAAAGTCAACCCCCCCCCCCCCCCCTTCTCCTTAAAAAAAAAAAAAAAAATCAATAACAACGTAGAAAATTTCTCTGAAACTCGATCAACACCTGGGATCGACATAAAATTTCACTTAAGGTGCAGAAAAGACTTCATAGAAAGTTTCCTGAAAGTTTTACGGTAAGTCTCTAAAGTATATAGAAATTATGAATTTTTACGGCAAAAATTACAAATTCTGTCGTGTTTGAAATTTAAGTGCAGACGAACAAAGATATGATATAAACCTTTTAAAGCCTATTTCTCCAGATGTCGTTAATAGCATTCAATTCTACTGATATGAATTAATATTTTAATACCAAGCATTCTTCTTTTATTTCACCATTGAAATTTATCTGAATTTTTTTTAGAATTACACAATCCCCAGAAATAGCGAGTTTCGGTATATTAAAAAGCAATACACGTTTCTTTCCAGTAAAACCTCACGTGTTTGAATTCATGAAAAAATATTGATAAGGGGGTGTTAAACAATACCTGTCACATTAGCTGACACCAAAAAACCAGGGTACGTACACGACATTTTCTGATTTATTTGCATATGCAAACAGGGCTACCCTCAAATCCACGTGTTTTCCATGTCTTTATAAACATCACAAAAGCACCCCAGGAAGTAGCCTCCTATGCCCTGGAGAAATAGTTCCTGTCAAAAAACTTTATTTATTTATAGAGTAGATAAAATTTCCTAGGCACAGGTACCAGAGTTGTCAAACTGGCCTGGAAGGAAATTAAAAAAACTCTCAAAAGAAAGGAAAATCGGCTTAATGTATGGACCTACAATTGACTAAGTTCATTTTGATTGGTCAATTACCGGTGTGGTACCCCTAGTCGCCTTGAACCCAGTCCTGTCTTTCTGAAGAAAACCAACTCCGAGCCCGATGTAAAAATCTTAGTAGAGATATGAGAATTTGTATTTTGCTGCCTTATTATGTTCCCCAAACGAAGTTTGGGAACATATTGTTTTTACTCTGTTTCTTATTATTATTATTAAGGTCTTCCGTCTTCACGGAAGACCTTATAGTGATTGTATTGTTTCTTATTATTATTATTATTATTATTATTCTTTTTTTGACAAAATTTTGTGCACGCGATTTCTCGAAAACTATTCAGCGGTTTTCAACGAAACTTTCACAAAAAATGCGTTATTACTTGAAGTTGTGCAGTCTATAATTTGTTTTGGAAAATTCGCTTCCGGTGCCAAGTTATGGACAATTTTCTGATTTTAAAATGCGTTTTTGTCGCGCACTTTTATCGAAAATGGCTAAAGATATGAACTGGAGACTTATTGGAGACAATAGCTCGTGACTTTCTGGTTTGCAGAATCACCTTTTTGTGTGTCGTCAATACTTCCGGTCGTTACGAGATGCAAATTTAAAAAACCGTATTTTTCGAACTTTTTTGTTTTCCAATATTTTTCATTTATTTTTGGAATGCTAACAGTAACCCTTCTGATAATGCTTGCTATATGATTTGTTTGTAAATTGATAAATCCAAACTCCAAATATTAGCATTTAAAAATCTGAAGCGGGTCCAATATGGCGGTTGTCTCTGTCAACTCCGACATTTGGCAATAGGGGTTTACGGAGTCAGCCGAGCGTTTGCTTGAACGAAGGTAACATAAGGATAAATGAAATGTAAAGGAATACTTGGATTGTCACGTCGTATTTACGTTGCAATTCTGTGTCAAACTAAGTTCTTCTTAAACGTCTTCTATAATTGATTTGGCTGGCTCTCAAAGTAGAAAAAGAAAAGACTAAATGTGCAAATGAAATACATACCTAATACATGTATCTTCTGATTTGCAACACGGAAAAACAGATCTTAAATCATATTTATAAGTAATAGTTTTTCAAGAAAGAATATCAATGAATACAGTAAGTATAAAACTTGTGTCATATTAAACTAATAGAAAAGACAAAATAAGATAACTATTTTTTTTAAAAGATCGTTTAATGGGGTTTGTATTAAAATTATTGTCTCGAAGATCTGATTCAAGTTATTGAGCACAAATGGTATCCAATTCCCTGACTTCGAAAGGCGAGCCATGTTTTTTGGCGAAACAGTATAACTTTTCATGGAAATTTAACTAATCGGGAGATCACTTTGGGGATAAACAGGAAATTAAAAAAGGTAATGGTAATCGTAGCCGTATCACTGCTTTAGTCGTACTTGCTTACATACGATATGGAATTTGTAAAATTAAATGTGTTAAATATATTTCTTATCCTCGAATTTAAGGCTATAAGAACATTTCTTTATTTCATTGAAGCTATCACCTATAAGATAGAACATTCCAAAGAAAAGGCGCTAAGATTAATTCGTGGCGTTTGGCGCGAAATTATGAATAGTGACTCGCCTTTCATAATTCTAAGACAAAAGCACTGTTATACCGAGGTATATACAAGAAAATTTAGAGCACAGGTCCCAAAAAGCGTAATATTTAGCGCGTTGGATTTTTTTGCTGGATTTTCATGTTAAAGTAAAAATCCCCTTTTACGTGCAATTTTTGTTTACTTTTTAATCGATTTAACGTTTTCTTTCCGGAATCGGAGCGGAAGACCTCTCGTTGCTCGCAATTAGCATCTAGTTATTATTATTATTATTCTTTTTTCTTCTTATTTCTTCTCCGGTACTTTTTTGTCCGCGAGTGTTCTCAGAAACTGTTCACCCAACTGAGCTAAAACCTTTTTAGGGTTAATAGGTGTGTTGTGTAGGTGTGCGGAACGAAGGTCATTTTGCGCGCATACGCCTGCACGTGCGGGCGCGTGAAATGACTGAAATGACTAATATATTTAATATAGCCATAACTTTAACATTTTCCGATGAAATGCTTTGAAACTCATTATATAAGGATATATTAATAGTGTAGATAATGTGACACTGTCAAATTAGCAAGAACTCACGCGCATTTACGTGCGCTTCGCTCTGATTGGCTGAAACAAAAATCTCAATATCTTTTCCGTTTTTTGACGAAATGGTATGAAATTTAAAATATAAGCATACTTTAAGATGTCCTACAACATGATGTATAACATTTGTCATGAAAGCATGCGCATGCACGTGCGCTGCAATCTGATTGGCTTAAACTTCAAATGGCTGTAACTCCCTTGTTTTTCAACCAACCACGATAAGATTTAGAACATAGACAGACACAATAGACTCCTATAAGAAGTTACGGTCATCATGCACATGCATGCACGCGCATGCACGTGCGCTTTGCTCTGATTAGCTGAAACAAAAATCTCAATATCTTACTTGTTTTTTGACAAAATACTTTGAATTTTAAAACATAATCATACCTTAATACGTCCTAAACTATGATATATAAAAGTTTTCAAGAAACCACGCCCATGCACGTGTGCTGCGATCTGATTGGCTTAAACTTTAAATGCCTATAACTTTTTTGATTCTCAACAAAACAGGATGAAATTTAGAATATGAATAGATATGACGGATTCTTACATTATGCTACTATCAAACTTGAATGCAAGGACTTGCATGCACGTGTGCGCGCGCAATGCGTTAAATGACCGATTTACTTGATATAGTCGTAATTTTTTTTATGAAACGTTTCAAAATTCAAAGAATAGAAACACATTAAAAGTGTAGTCACGATGATATAGCTTTCATGCATTGCACCTTCGCGCGCGTGCAATGATCAAATGACTTGTATACTTGATATGGCCGTTACTTTTATATTTCTTTATGAAATGCTTTGATGACCTTGACCTTTGACCTTGACCTTTGACCCCTTGACCCAAAGGTCACAATCCAGCTCAAGTTCGTAGATGTATTTACAAACTCACTTTAACAAATGCTTAGAATAAAAAAGTCAACCCCCCCCCCCTTCTCCTTAAAAAAAAAAAAAAATCAATAACAACGTAGAAAATTTCTCTGAAACTCGATCAACACCTGGGATCGACATAAAATTTCACTTAAGGTGCAGAAAAGACTTCATAGAAAGTTTCCTGAAAGTTTTACGGTAAGTCTCTAAAGTATATAGAAATTATGAATTTTTACGGCAAAAATTACAAATTCTGTCGTGTTTGAAATTTAAGTGCAGACGAACAAAGATATGATATAAACCTTTTAAAGCCTATTTCTCCAGATGTCGTTAATAGCATTCAATTCTACTGATATGAATTAATATTTTAATACCAAGCATTCTTCTTTTATTTCACCATTGAAATTTATCTGAATTTTTTTTAGAATTACACAATCCCCAGAAATAGCGAGTTTCGGTATATTAAAAAGCAATACACGTTTCTTTCCAGTAAAACCTCACGTGTTTGAATTCATGAAAAAATATTGATAAGGGGGTGTTAAACAATACCTGTCACATTAGCTGACACCAAAAAACCAGGGTACGTACACGACATTTTCTGATTTATTTGCATATGCAAACAGGGCTACCCTCAAATCCACGTGTTTTCCATGTCTTTATAAACATCACAAAAGCACCCCAGGAAGTAGCCTCCTATGCCCTGGAGAAATAGTTCCTGTCAAAAAACTTTATTTATTTATAGAGTAGATAAAATTTCCTAGGCACAGGTACCAGAGTTGTCAAACTGGCCTGGAAGGAAATTAAAAAAACTCTCAAAAGAAAGGAAAATCGGCTTAATGTATGGACCTACAATTGACTAAGTTCATTTTGATTGGTCAATTACCGGTGTGGTACCCCTAGTCGCCTTGAACCCAGTCCTGTCTTTCTGAAGAAAACCAACTCCGAGCCCGATGTAAAAATCTTAGTAGAGAAATGAGAATTTGAATTTTGCTGCCTTATTATGTTCCCCAAACGAAGTTTGGGAACATATTGTTTTTACTCTGTTTCTTATTATTATTATTATGTTCCCCAAACGAAGTTGGGGACCTTATAGTGATTGTATTGTTTCTTTTATTATTATTATTATTATTTTTTTTTTCTGGGAAAATTTTGTCCGCGAAGAAAACTACACAGCGGTTTTAGTGAAATGTTTTTACAAAAAATAGGTGTGTATGAAGTTTGCGGAAGAAATTTTGCGCGAAAGTGCTTCTGGTGCCAAGTGTCAAAACTTTTCAATATATTTAAAATGCTGTAACTTTTACTATTTTTTAAAATTTTTGAAACTCATGATTATATGGATATATGAGTAGTTATGAAAGATGACATTTCAAATTTAGCAAGAATCGCACGCGCATGCACGTCGCTTGAAACTTCTGATTGGCTTGAAATGTAAAAAAAATTTCTACTTTTTTGTTTCAATAATAAAATGCTTTGAAATTTTGAACATTGTCATGAAATTGATAAATCTACAAAAAATAAAAGATTTATCATGAAAGCACGTGCATGCACGTGTTCTCTGCAAGGCTCCGACATTTCAAATAGAAATGTCGAAGTTTTTTGATACAAAGGTAACTATTGAAATTATAAATGAAATGTAAATGAAACTTGGATGAGTTTATATTATAGCTTTTTGAATGTGTCAAACAAGCCAGGTCATACGCATGCACGTGCGCTATAACTGATTGGCTGAAATCTTAAAGTCTCAATATCTGTTCTTGAAATTTTGAACATATCTTTGAAATTTCAAACACGGAAAAACAGTATTAAATGATATTTATAAATAAGATATATAAAAAAAATAATGAATACAGTTTATATTGCTGCAATTCTATCACTTGTATATTTAAATAAGCTATAAATTCCCTTTTTTCAACCAAAAAGATTTTCATAGTTTTTATTCATTTTGATCCGATCTATTCAAGTTATTGATCACAAATGTATACAAAACATTCACGTCGTGCTGCAATCATGATTGGCTGAAACTGAGAAAGTTAACCCTTGGTTTTCAACCAAACATTCAGAACATAGCAGAAATAAAACTTCTACAAGAAGGTATGGTGGCCCTGCACGTGAAAGTTTTTTACTTACTTTGATTTCTTTATTTCATTTCCCAAGCTTTTGGATATAAGATACTTTAATATTAACAAGTATATTAAAATATATTTCGTTTGGACAAATTTATGGAATTACGCCATGCATACATCTTTATACCGAGGTATATCTAAAATTTAAAAATTGGTATGTACTCTTCCAAAAGGTAATAAAGCGTTTCCAATAAAAGGAAAAATGCATCGATGGTTTTGTCTTATTTAATGAAGCCAGGTTTTGTGTGCAACCAAAAGGAAACGTTTTCTTGGGAAGCGGGGGAACATCTGTAACGTTGCTCGCAACGAGTTTCACACTATTATTATTATTATTATTATTCTTTTTTCTTCTTATTTCTTCTCCGGTACTTTTTTGTCCGCGAGTGTTCTCAGAAACTGTTCACCCAACTGAGCTAAAACCTTTTTAGGGTTAATAGGTGTGTTGTGTAGGTGTGCGGAACGAAGGTCATTTTGCGCGCATACGCCTGCACGTGCGGGCGCGTGAAATGACTGAAATGACTAATATATTTAATATAGCCATAACTTTAACATTTTCCGATGAAATGCTTTGAAACTCATTATATAAGGATATATTAATAGTGTAGATAATGTGACACTGTCAAATTAGCAAGAACTCACGCGCATTTACGTGCGCTTCGCTCTGATTGGCTGAAACAAAAATCTCAATATCTTTTCCGTTTTTTGACGAAATGGTATGAAATTTAAAATATAAGCATACTTTAAGATGTCCTACAACATGATGTATAACATTTGTCATGAAAGCATGCGCATGCACGTGCGCTGCAATCTGATTGGCTTAAACTTCAAATGGCTGTAACTCCCTTGTTTTTCAACCAACCACGATAAGATTTAGAACATAGACAGACACAATAGACTCCTATAAGAAGTTACGGTCATCATGCACATGCATGCACGCGCATGCACGTGCGCTTTGCTCTGATTAGCTGAAACAAAAATCTCAATATCTTACTTGTTTTTTGACAAAATACTTTGAATTTTAAAACATAATCATACCTTAATACGTCCTAAACTATGATATATAAAAGTTTTCAAGAAAACACGCCCATGCACGTGTGCTGCGATCTGATTGGCTTAAACTTTAAATGCC
Organism: Saccostrea cuccullata; assembly: GCF_032062105.1. Classification (NCBI taxonomy): domain Eukaryota; kingdom Metazoa; phylum Mollusca; class Bivalvia; order Ostreida; family Ostreidae; genus Saccostrea; species Saccostrea cuccullata. The sequence continues at coordinate 19,757 of NW_026925278.1, forward strand.
TATAACTTTTTTGATTCTCAACAAAACAGGATGAAATTTAAAATATGAATAGATATGACGGATTCTTACATTATGCTACTATCAAACTTGAATGCAAGGACTTGCATGCACGTGTGCGCGCGCAATGCGTTAAATGACCGATTTACTTGATATAGTCGTAATTTTTTTATGAAACGTTTCAAAATTCAAAGAATAGAAACACATTAAAAGTGTAGTCACGATGATATAGCTTTCATGCATTGCACCTTCGCGCGCGTGCAATGATCAAATGACTTGTATACTTGATATGGCCGTTACTTTTATATTTCTTTATGAAATGCTTTGATGACCTTGACCTTTGACCTTGACCTTTGACCCCTTGACCCAAAGGTCACAATCCAGCTCAAGTTCGTAGATGTATGTACAAACTCACTTTAACAAATGCTTAGAATAAAAAAGTCAAACCCCCCCCCCCCTTCTCCTTAAAAAAAAAAAAAAAAATCAATAACAACGTAGAAAATTTCTCTGAAACTCGATCAACACCTGGGATCGACATAAAATTTCACTTAAGGTGCAGAAAAGACTTCATAGAAAGTTTCCTGAAAGTTTTACGGTAAGTCTCTAAAGTATATAGAAATTATGAATTTTTACGGCAAAAATTACAAATTCTGTCGTGTTTGAAATTTAAGTGCAGACGAACAAAGATATGATATAAACCTTTTAAAGCCTATTTCTCCAGATGTCGTTAATAGCATTCAATTCTACTGATATGAATTAATATTTTAATACCAAGCATTCTTCTTTTATTTCACCATTGAAATTTATCTGAATTTTTTTTAGAATTACACAATCCCCAGAAATAGCGAGTTTCGGTATATTAAAAAGCAATACACGTTTCTTTCCAGTAAAACCTCACGTGTTTGAATTCATGAAAAAATATTGATAAGGGGGTGTTAAACAATACCTGTCACATTAGCTGACACCAAAAAACCAGGGTACGTACACGACATTTTCTGATTTATTTGCATATGCAAACAGGGCTACCCTCAAATCCACGTGTTTTCCATGTCTTTATAAACATCACAAAAGCACCCCAGGAAGTAGCCTCCTATGCCCTGGAGAAATAGTTCCTGTCAAAAAACTTTATTTATTTATAGAGTAGATAAAATTTCCTAGGCACAGGTACCAGAGTTGTCAAACTGGCCTGGAAGGAAATTAAAAAAACTCTCAAAAGAAAGGAAAATCGGCTTAATGTATGGACCTACAATTGACTAAGTTCATTTTGATTGGTCAATTACCGGTGTGGTACCCCTAGTCGCCTTGAACCCAGTCCTGTCTTTCTGAAGAAAACCAACTCCGAGCCCGATGTAAAAATCTTAGTAGAGATATGAGAATTTGTATTTTGCTGCCTTATTATGTTCCCCAAACGAAGTTTGGGAACATATTGTTTTTACTCTGTTTCTTATTATTATTATTAAGGTCTTCCGTCTTCACGGAAGACCTTATAGTGATTGTATTGTTTCTTATTATTATTATTATTATTATTATTCTTTTTTTTGACAAAATTTTGTGCAGGCGATTTCTCGAAAACTATTCAGCGGTTTTCAACGAAACTTTCACAAAAAATGCGTTATTACTTGAAGTTGTGCAGTCTATAATTTGTTTTGGAAAATTCGCTTCCGGTGCCAAGTTATGGACAATTTTCTGATTTTAAAATGCGTTTTTGTCGCGCACTTTTATCGAAAATGGCTAAAGATATGAACTGGAGACTTATTGGAGACAATAGCTCGTGACTTTCTGGTTTGCAGAATCACCTTTTTGTGTGTCGTCAATACTTCCGGTCGTTACGAGATGCAAATTTAAAAAACCGTATTTTTCGAACTTTTTTGTTTTCCAATATTTTTCATTTATTTTTGGAATGCTAACAGTAACCCTTCTGATAATGCTTGCTATATGATTTGTTTGTAAATTGATAAATCCAAACTCCAAATATTAGCATTTAAAAATCTGAAGCGGGTCCAATATGGCGGTTGTCTCTGTCAACTCCGACATTTGGCAATAGGGGTTTACGGAGTCAGCCGAGCGTTTGCTTGAACGAAGGTAACATAAGGATAAATGAAATGTAAAGGAATACTTGGATTGTCACGTCGTATTTACGTTGCAATTCTGTGTCAAACTAAGTTCTTCTTAAACGTCTTCTATAATTGATTTGGCTGGCTCTCAAAGTAGAAAAAGAAAAGACTAAATGTGCAAATGAAATACGATACCTAATACATGTATCTTCTGATTTGCAACACGGAAAAACAGATCTTAAATCATATTTATAAGTAATAGTTTTTCAAGAAAGAATATCAATGAATACAGTAAGTATAAAACTTGTGTCATATTAAACTAATAGAAAAGACAAAATAAGATAACTATTTTTTTTAAAAGATCGTTTAATGGGGTTTGTATTAAAATTATTGTCTCGAAGATCTGATTCAAGTTATTGAGCACAAATGGTATCCAATTCCCTGACTGTCGAAAGGCGAGCCATGTTTTTTGGCGAAACAGTATAACCTTTTCATGGAAATTTAACTAATCGGGAGAGTTCACTTTGGGGATAAACAGGAAATTAAAAAAGGTAAAAATCCGTAGCCGTATCACTGCTTTAGTCGTACTTGCTTACATACGATATGGAATTTGTAAAATTAAATGTGTTAAATATACTTTCTTATCCTCGAATTTAAGGCTATAAGAACATTTCTTTATTTCATTGAAGCTATCACACCTATAAGATAGAACATTCCAAAGAAAAGGCGCTAAGATTAATTCGTGGCGTTTGGCGCGAAATTATGAATAGTGACTCGCCTTTCATAATTCTAAGACAAAAGCACTGTTATACCGAGGTATATACAAGAAAATTTAGAGCACAGGTCCCAAAAAGCGTAATATTTAGCGCGTTGGATTTTTTTGCTGGATTTTCATGTTGGCAACTCAATCCCCTTTTACGTGCAATTTTTGTTTACTTTTTCAGATCGATTTAACGTTTTCTTTCCGGAATCGGACGGAAGACCTCTCGTTGCTCGCAACGAGTTTCACATCTAGTTATTATTATTATTATTCTTTTTTCTTCTTATTTCTTCTCCGGTACTTTTTTGTCCGCGAGTGTTCTCAGAAACTGTTCACCCAACTGAGCTAAAACCTTTTTAGGGTTAATAGGTGTGTTGTGTAGGTGTGCGGAACGAAGGTCATTTTGCGCGCATACGCCTGCACGTGCGGGCGCGTGAAATGACTGAAATGACTAATATATTTAATATAGCCATAACTTTAACATTTTCCGATGAAATGCTTTGAAACTCATTATATAAGGATATATTAATAGTGTAGATAATGTGACACTGTCAAATTAGCAAGAACTCACGCGCATTTACGTGCGCTTCGCTCTGATTGGCTGAAACAAAAATCTCAATATCTTTTCCGTTTTTTGACGAAATGGTATGAAATTTTAAATATAAGCATACTTTAAGATGTCCTACAACATGATGTATAACATTTGTCATGAAAGCATGCGCATGCACGTGCGCTGCAATCTGATTGGCTTAAACTTCAAATGGCTGTAACTCCCTTGTTTTTCAACCAACCACGATAAGATTTAGAACATAGACAGACACAATAGACTCCTATAAGAAGTTACGGTCATCATGCACATGCATGCACGCGCATGCACGTGCGCTTTGCTCTGATTAGCTGAAACAAAAATCTCAATATCTTACTTGTTTTTTGACAAAATACTTTGAATTTTAAAACATAATCATACCTTAATACGTCCTAAACTATGATATATAAAAGTTTTCAAGAAAACACGCCCATGCACGTGTGCTGCGATCTGATTGGCTTAAACTTTAAATGCCTATAACTTTTTTGATTCTCAACAAAACAGGATGAAATTTAAAATATGAATAGATATGACGGATTCTTACATTATGCTACTATCAAACTTGAATGCAAGGACTTGCATGCACGTGTGCGCGCGCAATGCGTTAAATGACCGATTTACTTGATATAGTCGTAATTTTTTTATGAAACGTTTCAAAATTCAAAGAATAGAAACACATGAAAAGTGTAGTCACGATGATATAGCTTTCATGCATTGCACCTTCGCGCGCGTGCAATGATCAAATGACTTGTATACTTGATATGGCCGTTACTTTTATATTTCTTTATGAAATGCTTTGATGACCTTGACCTTTGACCTTGACCTTTGACCCCTTGACCCAAAGGTCACAATCCAGCTCAAGTTCGTAGATGTATGTACAAACTCACTTTAACAAATGCTTAGAATAAAAAAGTCAAACCCCCCCCCCCTTCTCCTTAAAAAAAAAAAAAATCAATAACAACGTAGAAAATTTCTCTGAAACTCGATCAACACCTGGGATCGACATAAAATTTCACTTAAGGTGCAGAAAAGACTTCATAGAAAGTTTCCTGAAAGTTTTACGGTAAGTCTCTAAAGTATATAGAAATTATGAATTTTTACGGCAAAAATTACAAATTCTGTCGTGTTTGAAATTTAAGTGCAGACGAACAAAGATATGATATAAACCTTTTAAAGCCTATTTCTCCAGATGTCGTTAATAGCATTCAATTCTACTGATATGAATTAATATTTTAATACCAAGCATTCTTCTTTTATTTCACCATTGAAATTTATCTGAATTTTTTTTAGAATTACACAATCCCCAGAAATAGCGAGTTTCGGTATATTAAAAAGCAATACACGTTTCTTTCCAGTAAAACCTCACGTGTTTGAATTCATGAAAAAATATTGATAAGGGGGTGTTAAACAATACCTGTCACATTAGCTGACACCAAAAAACCAGGGTACGTACACGACATTTTCTGATTTATTTGCATATGCAAACAGGGCTACCCTCAAATCCACGTGTTTTCCATGTCTTTATAAACATCACAAAAGCACCCCAGGAAGTAGCCTCCTATGCCCTGGAGAAATAGTTCCTGTCAAAAAACTTTATTTATTTATAGAGTAGATAAAATTTCCTAGGCACAGGTACCAGAGTTGTCAAACTGGCCTGGAAGGAAATTAAAAAAACTCTCAAAAGAAAGGAAAATCGGCTTAATGTATGGACCTACAATTGACTAAGTTCATTTTGATTGGTCAATTACCGGTGTGGTACCCCTAGTCGCCTTGAACCCAGTCCTGTCTTTCTGAAGAAAACCAACTCCGAGCCCGATGTAAAAATCTTAGTAGAG
>NW_026925279.1:0-25415 GCF_032062105.1 Saccostrea cuccullata
ACTTTAAAAATGTAGACATAGACTTAAATTACACGAGGACTTCCATGCCAATTTCAATAGTCCTCGCCCACTGACGTCAAACACATAGGCAGCCGCACGAGATTTACATGCATATTTGGCCTCCTTAGCGTCAGACAAAGAGACAGATGCGCACGAGATTTACATGCGCATTAGGCCTCCTTAGCTCCTGACCTATCGACCTGCCTAATTTACATTCCGGCAGAATTATCAAGAAATAAACTACGACAACTTTTAAAGAGTAATCACAAAGAAAAAAATTAGAAACGGAAATATTTAACCATCATCTCTTTGAGAACGAAAGTTTAATACTTGTACAAAATCACCTCTAATGCAGCATTAGCTTAAAAAAAGGTGGAGAAGTAAGAAGGGCTTTTCAATATTTAACAATGTAAAGTGTTACTTTCTTTTAGATTTCAACTTGTCCTAGAATGAAGATAGCAACCTTTCTTTTTATCATCATATTTTGTCAGGTAAGTAGCTAAAAAATATGAGAGATTTTTTACGTAATGGTATGTTGTTTACATTTGTTGACGTACCAATTCCATCTAGGTATTTAGTTCTGGTTTTTCTTGTACTGATCTACAAAAAACAATTACGATTGTTCCGGATTGCCCTCGTTCTGAGGCGGAGTGGAATGTAGCAGCTATACGTAAGAAATGTGACTCCGTCTGTCCCACGTCAAGGTATCACTGCCTCATCACCAAGGAAATGACAGCTACTGTAGAAGTCTGCGCTGAACCGATGTTCATGCAAGGTAATTAAGAGTATACTGTATATATGTAAGACAAGTCACAATTTTCTTTACCTTTTTTATTGATAGCCGGTACACATCTAATATTAATCTAAATAATTCAACCCGGGTTTTTGAGGAAGCTGACAACCTCATATAATTGGTTTCATTGGTGTAAAAACAGTGAATTTTTTCAGCTACTGCTACAGTTGTATCATTTTAGGAAAGGAGCAGATAAAAAAATATAAACAATTTACATTTTATTTCTTGTATTACCTTTGGACGATGTTGCTATACTGATAATTAGAGGCAGGTTGCTTTAGAATTAGCACTTTCAACAGAAAAAAGGGCGTTGTGTATTTTTGAAATAAAAAAAAACAACAACAGAATATTCCTTTGTTATACGTCATGCCGTTCGTTTCATGTTTCTAATAGCATATTTTTCTCAAATGTAAATAATTATTTTGAAAACAAGGTTTTAAAAATTCACTTGGAAATGAGCTTGGTGGTAATGGTTTAATCTACGGAAAAGATTCACAGAAATTAAGCACGAGATCAAACAAATTCATTGCACAAAAAATATTTCAACCCTTTTCAAATTTTCTTTAATATTAAACGACGACATCTTCCGTATCTGTAATAAGATACATACCTCTTTCTATTTAAATGATGTATTTAATATATGAAATGAGTTATTTGTAGGTTTCTGTGCATATTTCAATGTTTACGAGAACCGAATATGTAACCTGTATGCTGCAGACTGTAATAAATTTACCACTCCCTGTCCAACACGATATCATTCGACTGAAGCTTTTAAGTGTAAGTGACTCTCCTAAAGCCGTACTAACCTTCCTGAATGTTTTGTTTTGTAGGTTTTGTTTAGATTCTAAAAAAAAATGACCAAGAAGAAAATAACTTGTTTTACTAAATATAGCTTAGAAAAAGTCAAAAAGTTTATATATAGTCTATGAACATGTTGAAGTTTTTTTTTTAATTCTGCAGATCCTGCATGTTATGATCTTATTAAGGTATATGCAACTGTCGCTCCGAATCGTAGTCCTACAAACATGTCGACGAATTCCACATTCGGATCTTCTGAAAGCATGTATGTATGAATAAAAAGATAAAGTAAATTTTTTTATTTTTCTTTTAAGGGTTAATTCAGATTTAGAGCTGCATTTTAATACAAATGGAACTCGTAAAATTACCTTCCTTGTCATTGTTCATTTGCAAAATTATTTTGTTAAAAGATTCTGATTGAACTCCTAAGTTGACATCAAAATAATGCTTGAGTTTCTGATTAACAACATCTATGTTGTTTTTGGAGACCATGTCTTTTAACAATCTATTGGAATTCCCATGGGTACGAATTGACCGTTGTTATTAGCAGACCTATTTTTGTATTCATATGAAGCAGATGTCCCTTACTTATGCATCAATACCTTCATCACATGTATAAGGAGTTTACATATTTAGTCGATTCGATACGCAAGAGCATCCCCTACGTATGAACAATTTTTAAAACTAGGTAAATTATTGGCAAAAGTTGATGAAACAAGATTATCAGCAGTCTCGTTTACAGTAATCATTTCGTAACTTCTATTGTCGATACAATGACCTTGTCAGCAAATACGATATATCATGGGGTCAAATACTGACTGGCCTTTTTTTTTTATATACTTATTGTTGGTCCATTTACGCATTGAATTGACGACAGACTTATCCTTTATTTTCCGATCATGACAAGTTGCACTCGGCGGGTATGAGCGGTAGGCAGGGGATGCTCTCTATTCCAGGGTATCTGATCCCATCGCTAAAGTTTTGGAGGTCCGTGTCTGTCTGTTCTTATTTTAAATTTGACTTTTCATAGACTTTCATAGATTTTTCATAGACATAGAATACCTTTTGTTATATCTATATACATGTATTACATTTAAAAAATTCTATGATTAAAAAAATCGTTAACTCTGAGTTGAGTTTATATAATTATACTGGAATACTGATGTTACAAAAAAGAAATACGTAATACATCAAAAACTGTCATAGTGCGCGGATTAGATAGTTTATTATCACAGGCAATACATGTATATTAAAGAACATTTATTATGCTTGCATACGATTAGTAAATATCTAATATGAGCACTGTAGCAGATTTCGATGTTCTGCGTTTATTTTATTCTATTTATTCTTTATTATTTGATTCTGTTATATATACGAGGGTAGTTCGAAAAGTTCGTGGACGTTGTCATCCTTCGTAATGCTACTTTCAAGAAATTTTAAATTAGCTCAGTATACTGTGTAAAAGTATTTGTTTTGTTTATGTGTGAAGTTTCATTTCATTCGATCGTTTATGTCTAATATTTATCAGTATTCTAGTAATTTCACTCTTTGTTTAACTATTGCAAGAAATGGAATCTAACTGTAAATGCAGATAAAACTAAAATAATGGTTTTTAGAAATGGAGGAAAAATAAAAGAAAATGAAAAGTGGTTTTACGACAAAAAAGAACTAGAAATAGTAAATGAGTTTAATTATCTCGGGTTATTATTAAATTACAATGGTAAATTTACTAAAGCACAACAGAAGCTTGCAGAGCAAGGAAGAAAAGCTCTCTTTAGTATTCAAAGTAAACTAAATGACTACTACTTTAACGTCCAAACAAAATGCTCTGTTTTTTTACACCTATGTCAATAGTATACTTTTGTATGCGTCGGAAGTATGGGGTTTTAACAAAGGAATTGATATCGAAAAAGTCCATATTATGTTCTGTAAAAATATTCTAGGGTTAAAAAAGAATGCTAGTAACAACCTTGTTTATCATGAACTTGGTAGATTTCCATGTCACATTTTAAGGAAAATAAAAATTATGAAATATTGGTTAAAGTTAAGAAAAACAGAAAATTGTATCCTTAAGACATGTCATGAAGAAATGGTACAGGAAAATGATGAGTGGATTGTAAATATTAAAACAGAACTGGATAGATTAGGACTAAATTCCTTGATGAATACAAATTATGATGATAAATATGTTATCAAACTTATTGAACAGAGAATGAAAGATATTTACATCCAAGAATTAAGATCAGAAATCGACAATATGCCAAAAGCTAATTTGTACAAATATCTTACAGATACACATTGCCTTCAATATTACCTAAATAAACCTTTAAGTGCTAAAAATCGAGAAATAATTTCAAAGTTTAGGATGTCTGATCACAACTTATATATTGAAAGGGGTAGATACACAAATACCAATAGAAATGACAGAAAATGCATATTGTGTACTCTAAATGAAATAGAGGATGAATTTCATCAAATTTTACAATGTCCAACATATGAAAATTTAAGGAAGAAATATATTAAAAAATATTATTATCAAAATAGTAGTGTATATAAATTAATACAGTTACTAAGTGTTCGAAATGTAAGGGAATTAAGAGGTCTGGGAAATTTTTTAAGAGAAGCTTGTCATTTACGAGAAAGTAAAATAAATTTATTATAATAATGAGTAATATTGATTCACTAGTATGATACATGTAGTACATAAATATGTATGTATAGATATGTACATTTATTAATGCTTGTGTAAATACATTGTGATATATGTTTACATGGCAATTAAGTATATTGTATGTAACTACTATGTTAATCTGATGTATCTGCTGATACAAGGAATAATAGAATTGAAATTGAAAACACAATTATCTTCGTATGTTCTTTTGTTCTTTGAGAGTAGGCAGTTACATGTAACTAGCATTACAAAATATATTTCAGCAGAATATTTAAACTGTCCTTATTCTGTTTTCAGAAGTAAATCTGTTGACACTGATGATACCTCTATTTTACCAATTATCCTACCTGTAATTATTGTAATCCTCATCATTATTGGAATAGGCATAAGTATTTTAGTATGGAAAAGAAGAAAAAGACCCACACAGACCAATCAAGGTGAGTGGACGTGAAATTTCAGTAACAAAGTCACATAAATAAATGAATATGTTGAAATCAATCTGTATGAAATGAATCTGTATGTTGGCTTTTAATGAAGAAAATATTTTTAGAAATGATTTTTTTCCCATTTTTAGGAAAATTAATTCCAGCTATTTAAGATAGGATTTCCTCGTATTTTCATTTTAAAATTTTTTTCTCAACTTACATTCTTTCCACTCGCCATATAAAAAGGAACTTGACATAGCAGGGGATATTGTGTAATGCAGCGTACAGAACAAACATAGTGATGAATGTTTTTATTACGGCCATTATCTGTAATGCAAAAAATGACATATTCCTTAAATTGGAACTCTAATCAAAATCAACATTGTGTTCTTTAAGATTTACTGAAAAGTACTTTTTTCATGTCTTATTGTATTTCTAGGACTGGATCTCGAGCAAAGACCACTTTCATTAGGTTTGTTAGAACCTTTCCAATGCATTAGAATTAAAATCGTCGATAATCAAGACATTTGAAATTAGTCTAAAAATACAGTTTCGTATATACTTTTAAATAATTAGCTGATGTTGATATACTTACTTGCTTTACAGACAATACACATCACTTGGAAGAAAGAGAGAAATTGTTAGGTAATTAAAAATGTTTTCTGATGGAAAGCTACACAGAAAGCTTTTTAGTACATTGAACATCCATTTATCTTTTGTCTGAAAAATTACATCATTGAAATATGTTGTAGAAAAACAAGAAGATATAGAAGATATAGAAAACGAAAAAGAGAGGAAGCATAATGCAGAGATTGAAGAATTGAAAAGGCAATGTAAGAATACAATACTATTTATTTCATTATTTATACGTCGTATATATAAAAATAAACGTAATTTGTATATATTTAATTTACCAACACCGAAAATTAGAAAATTAGCTCAGTGAATTTTGAAAACTAAATATATTTATTATGCTACCCATTCGAATAGATGATGCTCGATTAGAGGAAATGTTTAGAGAGATTAAAATGTTACAACAACAGAAAGAAATGCAGGAGGAAGACAAAATTGCTTTAATGAAGAAGGTGATAGAGAAAAATCAAGAATGCAAACAACTTAATAACAAATTACAGGAGGCAAAGGTATGAAAAAGAAAGATAATGAATTAATTTCTTTAAAAATAATTGGTATATGTTGACATACAAACTTGACAGGAAAATTCGGAAAACTTAAATCTATAATTAAAAACATTTTTATGTAATGCTGTTTTTTAATTATTGAATTAAAGAGATATTGCACTTAATTTATTTAAAATAATAGTGGGCATGAAAAGTTTATAATGCACATGCAAGTTTCATATTATGAATACGCAAAGGTAAATTCATTTTAGGGAAATATTCGGGTACTCTGTCGAATAAGAGATTGTGATGGCCCAAAGTGCATAACATCGGACAGCAAGGCTGTTAAACTGATCGAAACTGAGGTAATAATAAAGTATTCCTTCACTGTAAATTGGATTATATTGAAAACCAGTGTGGAAATTAATTTCTTTTTACAAATTGAAGAAACAAATAAGAAAAAAATTCTCATATGTTTAATTTTTTTATTGTAATGTTCTTTTTTTTTTTTTTTACGTTTTTCTATTTATTTTCTACTATTTTCGCATTTTATATGAAACTGGCATTAAACATTTAATCAAATTAATTGAAAAATCACACTTAAGGTGCCTAATTGTTATATTGGAAATATTTGTAGCTAGAAAATACCTTCTGTAAAAGAAGGGGTGATTCTTTTTAGCACCCTCTTGATATAAAACAAATACAATAAACTATAAATCTATACACAATTGTCACAAGAAGTAATAGTATTGAAATGAGGTCACATTGAAAAGGGCAATCATCATATCCTGCTTTTTTAATTTAATTGTTAGTATTTAGTTTTATATACAGGGTGTCCCAAAACATATGTTACACTTTCAATCATATACAACTTTATCAAACCAAAAGCATTCACAAAGATTTTTTGTCAACATGAAGTGTATTAGTATACATTTTATCTGACAAACATTTGAGAAATTCTATTAAAAATTAAGGTAATTATGATGTCCTTATGACGTCATGATATTTTTTAATATGGAACCTTCATGTGAACAGCTGGTATAATTTGTAAAACTTTACTATGGGTCTAAATCTTCTATTTTAGTCATTAGAACCATGGAAAAACAACATCCTATAATGGAATTATTCAAAAGAATACTTATTTACAAATTTATGAAGGAGTTTGAAGTTAAAGGCACCATAAATGACACATGACTTAATTCTGGCATTAAGGTTACCTGTATCACAGAGAACATTAATCTCATTGATAGAGTTATTACTGAAACTTAAAAAAAACTTAAACGGGTTCTGTATTAACAATGTAGCACCTATAATAAATTTAGTGTCCATAAAATTTTTATTAAAATTGATTCCTTACAAGATAAGTGTAATGCAGCATTTGAAAGAGACAGAAATTAGAAGTCATTTTGGGTTTGCCCATTGGATTTTAATTATATAGACCCGACCCTGAAAAATTAACAGAAGTATGGTTTACCGATGAAGCCCACTTCAATTTTAACAATGCTTTTAAAGAAAATCTTAAACTCTGTTGTTTGGTGAAATCCAATTTTAATGTGGAAAACCATCCAAACTGTTAGAGTGTTACATTTAAGTTTGATATATATATAAAAAAAAAACCATCAGAAATCGTGTTCAAACAGTGTTAATTTAAAGGGACCTCATTTAGAAGATGTTTTAAAATGACATGTTATTCAAAACAAAAAATATTGATAACAAATAAGGAAACTGTGACACATGTTAGCTTGACAAAAAATTTATAACAATTTTATTATGCATTATAAATTTCATTCATATAACTTGAGGCATAAAATTTTTTTATAACAATTTAATAGTGTAACATATGTTTTGGGACACCCTGTATATATATTAGATATCTCAAAATCGCAAATAATTTCATTCTGATGTAATTTGAAAAAACAGTTATTCTAGATTTAGGTAAAATTAGGCCCCTTTTTGTAGCCTTTACTGTAGATTTTGATCATGTACATAAATTCTTATGGCCTTAGTTTACTTCAAGAAATCAGAATTAAATACTTTGATTTTTTTTCTATTTCAAGTATTGAAATCAGAGTACCTTTCTTACTCTTACTCTTTATTGTGTTCTTTGTGTCCTAAATACAGATTTTATTTTTTATTGTTGTTTTATTTTATTGTTTTTGATTTTTTTAGAAAAAGTACACTTTTGAAAGAGTTTTTGGAGAAAAGAGCACGCAGGAGGAGGTTTACAGCGAAATACAAGAGTTAATCAGGGTAAATCTTTTAAAAAGAAACTAATTTAGTGAGAATTTTCACTTAAAATTATAACGAGAAAATCGTATTATAATTAATCGTCCTCTGAATACTATCAGACTACCACTACTTATGTTTTAAAGCATGATTGTTTGGGTGTGTAAATGTATTTTGAAAACAAAACAGGTAGAAAAAAATCTTATTGTCACTTCTAGGGTCTGAAAATGAACCTTTTTTTTAAAATTTCAATATAATTATTTTTTTATTGTGTCTGTCTTTTATATCTTACAGAGTTTTCTTGATGGATTCAATTTGTGTATATTTGCGTATGGACAAACTGGTTCTGGTAAAACATACACAATGGAGGGAGCAAACTGGAATAATAAAACAGGAGATGAAAGCCTGGGAATAATACCCAGAGCAATGAAACAAGTGTTTAAAGATATTGAGGAACTGAAAGTTTGTGGGTGGAAGGTAGGGGTTCAAGTTTTAAATCCTAAATTATAGAAAAGATAGCTATTATATATTTCTCGATTTACTTGCCTCTTGAAATGAAATACAAATGGGAAATGCAAAAGATTACGAACAACGAGTGAAGTCAATAGTTTGAAGAAAATAGAAGAAATTTACATAAATCATATAGAAATGCTAAATTCATGATACTGGATAAGTGAATAAAGTAAGCCTTTGAAGTTGTTAATAATAAATTAAGCAATGATGTTATATTAAATAAATGTTTAAAAATCTAAACAAGCTTCTGCAAAAACATGTTTAATTCTGACATTTCTATATTTTTTCAGTATCATTTAAAAGCATCGTATATGGAACTCTACAATGAAAAAATTCGTGACCTATCAAAAGGGGCCACTGATAATGAGATCCATCAAATCGGGTTTCCAGATGGAGATAAGGGCAAAGCAGAAGTGAAAAATCTCACTGAAAAAGACGTTTGTGATGAACAAGAGGTTCGCTATACGCAAAAGATCATAGTCAGAATACTATTCCATCTATTCTTATATTACAAAGATTTCGTTTGAGGAGGAATAAGTAAATAGTCAATTAGTTTAACTGAAATATTGAACGGAATCCAAGATTTATATAAATTTGATCTTCCTTAGGTATTGAAATTTTACGAAAAATGTTCAAAAAATAGAACTTCGGCAAAAACAGAGAAAAATGAGAGATCCTCAAGAAGCCACGCTATATTTAGATTGGAAATGACGGGAAAGGTGGAGGATGTGGAGGGTAGACGAGATACCTGTTCAGGTAAATGTAATTAATGATTTTACCGATTCCTATCTGGAATAAAATCCAAACCGAAAACGATAAAAAAAAACTACTGTGTAAAATAAAACCTACCTAATTTGTCATAATAAAGAAATAATTTTTATGACGAGTATATTGTTTTCTTATTTTTACTCACCTTCTTTTATTCAAATGTTTTATGCAAAATGTTTCAATTGTTTGTTTTTTTTAAAATATTTATTATTATAAAATTTTTAATACTCAGAAGCTTAAATAATTTGTCTTTTATGAAATCTTTCTGTATAGGATATTTTTATTTAAAACAATTCGTATTCCAAATAATGCCAATGAGACCTTTTAATGAATCGAAGAAATCGTCTTTTCTGACGGAATTTTCTGTTGTTTTAAATTTATCAGGTACACTAACCCTAGTAGACCTAGCTGGCAGTGAGAAGCTAGCTGCCTCCGCCACAAAATCTACAGGTCAAGAAACAAAAAATATCAACCTTAGTCTTTTGGAACTTACTAAAGTTTTGCGTAGTCTGCGATCAAAGGTATAGAGATATTTTTATTCACTTTTTGAAAGAAATCAACAAATCTTTAAAAAAAAATCTAAGATATTATTCATTATGTTTAATCATCCACAGAGCATTTAAATTGATTTCAATTCATTATACATATGTACATTTTATTTTTATAAGACTTAAGAGTTTATGTAGTTTTTTTTTACTATTCATCCTCTACATTCATGAATATTTAGCCGGTAATTAATTTCATCTTGATCATCTTTACCAAAAGAGAATCAAATCATGCCCTCTTAGTTCACGAAACTCGAAGAAGAAATCAAGTTGGTTCTGAATATCTAAAGGACAATACTTACACAATCGCAAAATTTATTTCATGTGTCTATAAAACTTCAATATCAGGCTTGATCACAATTCAGATTACTCTGCTAATGATGGTTCATGTTTTATTTCCATTTTTTTTTTCGTTTTACTAAATATGATTGTTTATATTTTTCCTGTCTTGCATTATGAGCATTTCTAAACAAAGAATAAATAATTGATATCTTTTTCAGGTTGTTTTAAATAAAATTGCATGGAACACACCCTTATTTTTCTTTTAGGATTCATTTACATCATACCGAAATTCCAAACTTACACTTTTGCTGAAAAATTCACTGGGAGGAAACAGTAAAACACTAATGATTGTAAATGTGAATCCTTCCATCGAGTGTCAAAATGAAACACAGAGGTCTCTGGAGTTCGGGAAGGAGGTATGATTCATGTATCTATAGAAAATGGAATGAGAAGATTTAAACAAAACAATTTAATTCAAAATACATGTACCACTTTTGTAATCATTAATGCATTTTTTTTTATTTTGAAGGTCAGTAAAGTTGTACTCGAGAATGCTCCGAAGAAGAATAAATAATCAGATTAAATCTGTCAAGCACTTTTGTGGTTGTATGTTATTTACGTCCTTTACCATCTTAAATAAGATGATAATTCAGTCTGTGATGAACTTATATATTGGATTACTGGACAGATAAAACTGTTTCTATATGTATGTTGGTGAAAATATTAATGATATCCGTCTAAACGTTTATTAAAGCTTATTTGTTGTAAGCAATGTTTCCTTTGATTTATATAATCTTTTATCATTATTAGTTTTATTTGTTCACATTTGTTAGAGGTGTATTTTTTCAGCAAGTAAACCCAACGAAAATGTAGCCAGAATTTGTCAAAACATTGTTGCAAGCATTCACATTAACCAATCAACTAGTGGCCATAATTGCTCCAATCGAAAATCTTCTGAAGTAAATGAACCGTGATAGTTTAAAATTTTCAATGCTCCATTTCGAGCAACTCTAGTAGGGACTCTCCATTAGAAAGAGTTAAAATCATGATATCCCTTTGAGAAAAATAAATGCACAATGAAGTCTATTCATTGTTTTTCATATTTATATTAAGGAAACTCTAAACACTGCACACTAAAGAAATCTACTAATAGGGAAGTTTTATGCAGTTGGAGTGTTCTGTCCTTAGAAGTAAGTTGTTAAAAATGTCATTGAAAGTTAATTACACGATTAGTAATAGATTAAACCATTTCTATTACTTATATAAGACCGTGAAAAGTTATTGAATTCATTATGATCAGTAATTTATCCAATGTAAATAAAGATCAGTGATATCTGCACACAAATAGTCCCTTGTCATTTAACATTTTTCCTATGGAAATAAGGCAGGTACCCTATGTTAAAATGAAATAAATAGTCTCGATATGCACACCTTTATATGACATGTTTTTCTCCAAGTCTACGAAGCAGTTTCTGCTAGTGTTTAGAGCTTCTTTAAATGTAATTGTTTTATGAAACCAATTAGAAATCTATGGTCGTTGTCATTGCGTGTTAGAATACACAGTGGGAACTTTATGCATTTTCAATGCTCTAGGAAGACCAGAATGTACAATATTTTGACTCAATTTAGTAAATAACTATAATCCTGTCAGATTAATGAAGAAATTCAACAAATGCACGTTCAAAATTCGTTTGTCACTTTTTCTCCTCGCAATATTCGTTTGCGTTATTCAACTTTGCAAACGAGCGGTATTCAATTTGTCGGCACTTCATAATACCGCACTTGACGTCAAAACAATAGTGCAATCTGCTTTGTTTTAAAAATAACAGTTGAATGGCGTTAATCAGAGGCAACTCATCAAACAAAAATCTTAATATAAGAAAATATTTTATTTTTTAAAGATTCATGATCAAGAGGTATATGATGAACTATACAAGCTTCAGGTCGGTATATTTAACATGAAGCGTGGATGCGTTTCATGAAATATGCCGGTGTGAAGCGTCGTAATTCATAACCTTATGAATCTTTAAAAAATTATTTATTTCTGAAATGAAGTACAATTGGAATATTTTTTTTACTATTCAACATATTTCAAGTTATAATTCGGAATTATTAGTCTAATAGCCTACAACTCCAGAATTTCAAAAATTGAATCTTCGCTTACAAAGAGCACACGGCGGGTGTGACCGATCAGCAGAGGATGCTCACTCCTCCATGGCATCTGATCCCACCTTTGATGTTTCGGAGGACTTTGGACTTTGATATTGAATACTGTTTGTTATCTCCATATCCTTCTTCCTGTGGATGCTCCCATATGCTTATCACTAAACATGCATTTTTTCCTTGATTTTTCATTCATTCTTCTACGTAAATCCATTTTGGTCCTCCCTAGACCCGGGATCATCATTTGAACAAACTTGAATGTAGCTTTCTCATAAGTTTAATGTTTCTTACTGGTTGTTATTAACAAAATTCGGTAATTATTGCCAATCCAGGAAAGAAGAATATAAGTTAACGCACCCCATTACACTTGAGGCGTCATACTTCAAGACATTAAAACAGTAGATCAGAGTTTTCCACAAACTGTTTGAATTCCAGTATACACATGTATATTATTTGCATCCCATGTATAGCACTTCAGTTTTTTTATATTCAACTGAGGTAGAAATAATTCAAAATCCATCATAATTTTAAAAAACCTGCATTGGCTTTATTTCCACATGTAGATCCATTTATATTAAACTTTTTTTCAACAGATAATATTTATTTCAATTTTTTTTATTCGATATTTTCTTTTAGAAATTGAAAAAAAAAACCAACAAAGTCTGACATTTGGATATTTAATCAATAAAAGATATTTATGGTAAGCTAAGATGATGAGGTCCCATAACATAATATATTTGAATTAAATATGACAAGCAATGTTCCAGAAAATTGAAAGTTGAAAACTTAGTAACCAAGAGCGATAATGGCATGTGAAAGGGAATCATTAAAACTAGGCATGTGAAGAAAAAAACGACAAAAACATCAAGAGATGAACGAATACATTCAACAATTTAATCTATATTTAGATAAGTTTGTTTATCCATAAAAAATATGGATAAGTTATGGTTAAACATCATGTAAACTTTTGTATTTGATACAAAAAGAAGAAAAAAGACGTTAAGGTGACGCGGCTTTTATAAGACTCCCATGTTGTCGAGCTCCCTTTGCATCTGACACACTACACATGCGCCACAGAATGACAACACTAAACAGTCATTACAGGCTGATTCCTATAAATAAGCCCGAGAAGGACAAACAATTATCTAATATACGTAACTACAAATGAAATTAGTCCGGGAAATTAAAATTAAAAAAATCTTATATCTTAACTATTAGCTATTCTTACTGGTTATTTAATCTATTTATATACTCTAAAGAAAAAGAATATTTTGTGTTGAAAATCAATTATAATTACCTGGATGCCTCCGATGGTTCTTATTCTGCTCCTCATCAAGACTGTTCCCCCGGGGACACAGTAAGGCCATAAAGTGAATGATAAAATGAACTGCTACAAGATGTGTTATGACACAAACGTCTCTAAACTATGTACTATACAAATTATTCACTTGTATAGTACATAGTTTAGAGACGTTTGTAATCTTAAGTCCATTTTTATGTGTGAGTGCTATGCAATTTACGTATGGCATTGTATGGATTATTATGTATGTATCAAAAGTAAATTAGTTTTATTTTTCATTAAGAGACTACTAGAAGAAAATGCAAGTATCACCTTTTATTTTGTGAATAACACTCAACCTATTAATTAGCAACCGCTTGTTATTGTATTTTCCTTTAAAGTTTTATTACAGTTTCAATGTTCTTGTGTTTCACCTATACATGGTGTTTCAAAAGAATAGCAACGACATGATGCTCTATATACATACATATTGCACGGACATACTAAAAAATGATATAGCAATAATCACTCACATGAACCGATGTCTGAGAAGCAATCAAAGAGTCCTGTTGTCCAGTTTCTGTGGCCGTCTATACCACTCACCATCAGGGGATTCCCTGTTCCTGCAACAGGCTACTGGACAACCACTGTGGTGGACATTTTGTTCAGAGTCTCTTGTGAAGTTTATATTACTGTAATTTAAAGGAACGTAACGGATTATTTACGAGTACCAGGTATGTGAAATGTACTAGTCTATAAAATGCAAATTTACCCCGAACATTCTTGAAATGACGATTAACATTAAGTTGTATTTAGTGAATGTAGGAAACATAAATAAAACAAACAGAAATCAAAGAGTAATATATGATAAGAGTCTCAAATGGCCCCTTAAAATGAATATCTTAATTTTACTATATGTATAGCTTTAATCTGAACAGCTATAGATTTTTACTATATGTTACTTAATTTTACTATATGTATAGCTTTAATCTGTACAGCTATACATGTGACCTTTATAAGTCATTATCAATTTGATCAAAATGCCGTTAATTTAGAAATATGACATCATACAGTTCACGGTATCCCGCTATTTTAGCATAATTTGTATAAAACTGCTTATTTTCAAGCAGTTTTTCTTCCAGAAAATATTGAGCGCAAACTAGAACATTCTTTAAATTTTTGCCAAAGATGTATCTATCCAATACTTATTCGTGACAGAAAAATTATTCATGTTCTAAACTGCGCTCTTTGGTTCCCATAAGAAAAAAACCATCAAGACAACGGCATGTTTTTGGCTTTTTTGGTTAGATAACAAAAATAGCATTATTTATCACGACATTTACAGCCAGTGAGTGCCTATAAATATGTAGCCAAGTGACAAGACTCTTATAAGGTTCACCACTTTATTTAACGTGTAAAACCAAAAGGCAGCAGTGATATCTGTTTAACTTTAGTACTTCAAAAATACAAAATGCTATGCTAAGGCCGACGTTCACTCAGACATGTGGTTCTGGCTGCAGCGTGACGAGTAATGACGTCAGCCTCGGCTCCAAAACATAATAAAAATTATGTTCTGATAAAATTGGAAATTGATGTACATGATGTAAAAATATTAAATTTGCACTTGTCTACAAATATGAAAAATATATTGGCAATATTTCTAATATAATCTCTTCTACAAAATAAATATCATTTAAACATATCTGTATATCATTCTAAAATGTTGATTTATAGGGGGCCAAAATCGGCTCTTAACATACTGTAAACCAACTTTTATTCGCGACGACTTTATTTCGCGATTTACCAGGGATAAACTAGTTCGCGACGATTAATTTTCGCGATCAAGCCTTTCTGCATCTGTTTTTAAATAGACAAATATACTATAAGGACCGGTTCGCGGCGAGAAATATTCGCGACGACGAGGCTCTCGCGAACTTCGCGAAAATTTCTCGCACGCGAATAAAAGTTGGTTTACAGTATTTACTCCTTTAAAAGTCTATTGACTCAATACAGTTTGAAAGAAGATCAAACCCAGACCTTGAAAAACATCAGAGATTAAATGCGGTGTCGGGGGGGGGGGAGGGGGGGTATTTATCCTCTGTCAACCGGTCACAGTTACTCTTTATTCTCTATCATGAACGTAAAAAAAATCCGTACACAATTCAGTATGTTTATAATGATCTTACAATTGGAAATTTTACGAGAAGCGCTGACTTTTACAATCGACGCTTACATTTACATTTAAACCTGCCTTTTGTAAGGAGGCACAGAATTGATAATTTTCGTTTATTCTGTGGATATAATTAAATCTAAAATAAAAGTAAAATCGAAGATGACTTTTAAAGTTGACGACCACGCGATGAAAATTAGTGTATGGTTGATTGATTGCTTGCATGTTCTTAACGTCCAGTTTAAGAATTTGTTCCCTCAAATAGAGACGCTATCATATATATTGATTGGGATTTCTTTAAGAAAAAAATTGATTATACCTTTCCAGTTAAAAAAAAGACATATTAACTAAAAGTGATTGAAAATTCTAAAAGTACAGTAACTGGTATTTCAAATAAATGAAGCTATAAAATATACCAATCTAAGCATCAACTTTTCAATTAAAAAAATAACCTAAAATTTCAAACTTATACTCTTTATATTGATTGAAGAAAAATAATTGTAATGAAATGTTTTATTTTTCATTTCTTCTATAAATGAGGCCTTATACAATATAAAAAAACTCGTCGTAATTCATATCTACGTTTTCTCCTTACACTACTCAGTATCATATACTTTTGGATTTACATATTGTGCGCTCTACCGTACACGTCTTCTGAAATCAGGCTATTCATGCAATTTCCGACAACTTCCTTATATCAGCAACACTCCGACCGTGTATCTGTTGTATAGTGAAAAGGGTTATGATTGCAAGCACGTAGCAACAGGGGGGCCCACCCCATCCCACCCCACTTTTTTTCCCAACATTACTTTAAATATTGGAAATGGTAATTGAGAGGATGCTCCCCCCCTCACTTGATACTGCAGGAAGTCGATATTAGGGAAATGTAGTATTGAATGTAAAGAAAAATTGTTACTGAAAGAAGTTAGCATTGAAAAGAGTTTGCCACTCCTACCAACCCCCACCCCCCGAAATAGGATTTTCGAGTTTGGACAATTTTTAAAATGATTTATTTATTTATTTATTATTATTTTTTTTTTTGCTTTTCAACTTTTTCAGGTTAGTCAAAAAAAAATTATTTCAGATCTCAGGCTGCCCCCCCCCCCTCCAATTTCAAAAACGATGCTACGTGCCTGGATTGGATGTCGGTTTGGATAAATTTTGTCACCTAGCAAAAGGCATTCATCAGGGAAGGGTAGTTCGACTCCACCTACATGTATTTTTTTTTACCAGGGGCGGGGGGGGGGGGAGCAATCCAGTCAAAAAATACACAATCCAAAATTCTCTTGTCATGAAAATTTAATGTAGTGAATAATTTGCAGTTTTGTCCCGAAAAAACATCAGAAAAGGAAAATTAATACGGTATGACTACAAACAAGACTATATCAATGTGTTTAAAATAATCAACAAATAGAGTGATTTCATGGATCATTTAATCAATTGCATTTTCCTCCTACGTATAATCTAGCAAAAGAAAAATTTAAAAGTAAAAATTGTATTCAGAGCGCTTACATGGTATACAATATGAACCAGTGTTATAGAGAGCTAAAATAATAATTTGTGGATTGTGTAGGGGTTTTAAAAAGGGCGGTTGCAACTATAACAAAAATTGTATATAGTCAACTATAATTTACTAGAAACGTCAGAAAAATGATTGTAGAACATTAAGAAAATAAAACATATCTATAGTATTTGAAATTTATAGTAAAATTGTTTTGATTTACTTTAGTCAAAACTTTAGTTTAAAAATTACAATATACAGTAACTTTACTTAACTAAGAGTAAACTAATGTTAATTATAGTTAGCTCAAGTACTTTTTTGACAGGGAATTCCTTTTCTGAACAACGTAATATTTTCTTTAAATGACCAAATTAATCGTATTTTATTATCAACTGTTTATTTCAATGTTTATATTAAAAACGAGCTCCCGTACATTTTACCTGTGTAAAAGTAAGCGTCGATTGTGAAAGTCAGCGCTTCTCGTAAAAGTCTATTAGTATGAAAAACAAAACGTCAGGCAGCATTTGACTTAATAATACTTCAGTAGATTGTATTTGCTTTGTATTCACAATAAAATGCCATATATAATATCTAAAAGAGACTGCTGATTTCATTGTTACATAAACTTTTTTGACAACAGCTTCTCACGTTTAAGGGTTTGTTCTCATCGACATAATTTACTTTTTCTCTCTACAGTTATGTTTTAACAGCACATCTACCTGCAATATAGGTCTGTTAATTTTACCACAGTTTTTGATCCCCAGTTTAGGATTTAGTGTACTAAAAAGAAAAGAATTGTTATATTTTTAAAGAAAAATGGAAATACCCATTATGGGGGTTATGAATAACCATATTAAAGTCTTATTGAGTATAAAAAGAAAAAAAAAAGATGTTCGGACTAGCTATTAGAATAATGTTGATTGAAATTGCATCTTTACGTCAAAATCCAATTATTATCTCCCAAAATTACAATTTCTTCGATGTAATCTAGAATACATATCCGGTAACCTCTCATAAGCATTTAGGATTACTTTTGAGCCAAGATCTTAATTGTTCTGATTATATAGACAATATAGTTAAACATGCTTACCAAAGATTAGGTCTTTTGAAAAAGCTTAAATACAATATCGGTAGAAAAACTTTTTCTAAAATGTACATAACTTTTATTAGATCGCTGCTTGAATATTGTTCTATAGTTTGGGATGGGTGTTCCTTACAAGATGTTGAACGATTAGAAAAGGTGCAGCTTGATGCTGCAAGAATAATTACAGGGTTACCAATCATCGCTTCAATGGAATAATCTGAGTATCACCACTAGAAACTGCATGTTTTCAGTAGCATTAAAATCAACATACATAAAAACCCAGCAGACCCCCCCCCTTCTTATTACTTCCATGGTAATAAACGACTTAACATCATACATACTAAACTGCGAAACAATTGCATTCGAAAATATGATCTTTATAAAAGAAACATTATCGAGAGTCCTCATTGTTCATGTGGTACACCAGAAGACCCATATCATTTTTTCTTTGTTTGCAATAAGTACCAACATGCTAGAGAAAAGCTATTCAGAGATTAATTCTGTCTTACGAAACCAAATATTAAGTTGAACATTATTGATTGCCAATAACTTCTGTGGGGGGATGAGTCATAAAATGTAGAAATCAATAAATATATTTTTCAGTCAGTTCAAAAATTTATTAGAGATTCTGGTAGATTTAATTAATTATTACTGCCTTACACTTAAACTTCATATACATGTAATTATATATTTATCATATTTTCAGCTTAAAAAAGTTTGTACATCAATATTTCTTATTCCCTTTTTGCTCTATGTATATATATTGAAAGTTGTATGGTGAGAACCTAGTAAGTTTAAACCATTTGTATAATATTTATACAATAATATATGTTTCAACTAACTAATCGCTTATTGTGATTTTGCTGTAAGTACGATTCAATTTGAAAGCAAGGCATGCTTCTCACTGTTAAGTTTATGTAAGGAATTTCATAAGCTGAAATTCGTAAAATTTATGGTCGTTATAATGACATTGTAAGCACATATAACCCGTCATTGAGTCCTATATTGGCTGAATTTCTAGGTCGCTTACTCCTCTTAGGCATCTGATTCAATCTTTGGAATTTCAAGGGATCGTATATAATGTCCTTTTTACATAGTTATTTGCATTTTTGTGGATTTTGTTTAGAGGGATCATTATTTACTGTGGTATACCTTTTACACTTTATGTATTCGCTAAAATATCTATTTTAATTACAATTTAAACATATTGAGTACCAAATATGCGGCATTTTATCGCATACTTCAAATTTATTCGGCAAAAGTCCTGTTAATCTGATTCTTTTTTGTTACGATAAAAATATGAAATTAAATCATGCAATATGAAAATATAGATTTCAAATGAAATGTTATACAATTCAAATGTTTTATTTACAATACAAATGGAAAATGTAGAACAAAAAATCACAAAAAAGTGAATACATGTACTGTACAAATGGAAAATTATACAATACAAACGAAAAAGATCGAATTAATTTTCAATGTTTGGCATGGATACTGATGCAAATTTTGGTATATTAAATAATCTTTAACAACTTTCAGTAGTTCTATGAGTGAATGGGGTGAAATTAAATTAGACAATGTTTGTGGTTCATTTAAAAAAAATAAATGTATAATTAATGACTTTTTGATCTCCCAGTTGATGAAGATATTGTTTTCAAAATTTTATTTTAAAAGAAACAAACATATTGTCACTTTTGTTTCCTGTCAGGATGTATATTATAGTACAATAGATTGATTGATTGATTGATTGTATATTGTTTAACGGCAATTTTTTGGCCATGTTTCGGCGGTAGAACATTAAATGATTAAGATCAATGCACGATTAAACTGTTTTACAACTTGTCAGTGTATTTTTTTTATTTTGAAGCATTATTTCACGTTTACTAGCATTTGCTTTTATGTCTTATAATTCACGGTTTTACAAATATTTTGAATTTTATAAAGATAGTGAAAGTTAGAGAAAAGGAATATTAAATCTTTACTATATTCCTCTGCTACATCACTCGATGTTCTGCTAGTGAATACAAGATCTACCATGCTGTGCGGGCATGATTCCTAAAAATCAAACACCTGCTTTATAATGCATTTCAATAGAAGATGGAATCAAATTTTACGCTTCCGCCACAGAAACATGAATATGTTCATAGGTGCCCGTACAAGGATAAATTTCAGGGCTTGAATTGTTACAAATAGGAATATCCCTTTCGTGGGATGCTCGACTTGACAGATGTGAATGGTTCAATTGTTTGTTTCTCTGAATTTCAAGATTATATTGTTTCCTGTTGACTGTCGAAATCACCGCCAATAGGATGCAAACAAACAGGAAACCTGAAATCGTAGATATCCCAATCACCAGGAGGAAAGTTGAATAGGTATCCTTGATCTCCGGTTTGTTTCCATAGAATAAAATTTTTAAAATCTAATTAATCTTATAAGTACATATTCTAAAATAAAGATTTACATGTTTGTCAAAATTACAGTACTACACTAGTTACAAATACACCAATTATTGTATTAATCAAACGTGAATACCTGATGTGTTGTTCTTTTCCCTGGAGATTGCACATCCATTTTTAGGATCACATAGTGACTGCTTGCATCTGCATTTATTTTGACATTCATATCCAAAGTTTGGATACCTGCACGTCCTTGAGCAATTTGTGCTGTAGAAACCTACTGGACATGCTTGAAAGATATCAATACTTTATTATAAAAATGGAACATAAGGTTCATTTTACATCTTTTTAATATAGATTTTAAAATAGACAATATACAGATATCAAATTGAGTGTGGTCTTATATATTATTATATATGAAATTTCATTCCACTGATTTATTATACAAGTAAACTTTTGTAAATTGTTAAACATTTATATTTATTACATAAACATTATATATGTTCTTCTCTACTTACCTACACATTTATTATTATAACTATCCCACATCTTATCTTCAACGCAGGTAGTCCATGATGGTCTTGATCTACAATTGGTATTATAGCATTGAAGTATGTATAAGAGTGTGTATATCTTCAAATTGATTGTGAAAATTAAAAAAAAATCTGCTGTTTTCAGTAGCAATGATTGGTTAGCTATATCTCGATGGAAAATATCATAAAATATTTATAATAGATCTAATTCGAATTTGTAAAACAGTTCGATCTATGTGCAGAGTAGAATTAAAATCAAATTACAAGAGGCCCATGGGCCACATCGCTCACCTGAGCACTGTGGCTAGGAAAAAGTAGAAATTGGTTTATTATTGAAAAGTTTAAATCCCATGACCAATCATAGCTTTGCTATTCTTGATAAGAAGATTTTTAAAGCATTTTCCTATATACGAGGGTTGTCCCAAAAAGTCGTAGACAATGTATATAACTTTGTTAACATGCAACCAATACTAACCAAATTTTGCATAGTAATAATATATTCAGTGTTCCTTAAATTTGTGAATTCTTAAATATAAATCTTTCATATTAATAATATTGGGACGATTTATATGAAGGCCGATATTTATTAAATTAAATTTAGCAAAGAGAAACTAAATTGTTTTCCCTGTCTACGACTTTTTGGGACAACCCTCGTATGTCTATGTAAAACTTATCGGCCATTTTTGCCCCGCCCTACCACCCCCGGGTGTCATGATTTGCTTGAGAAGAAGATTTTTAAACAATTTTCCTATAAATTTCTATGTTGGCCCCGCTCTACCCCCCGGGGGCTATGATTTGAACAAACTTGAATCTACTATACCTGAGGATGGTTCCATATAAATATGATCAATTATGGCTTTGTTATTCTTGAGATGAAGATTTTAAAAGAATTTTTAAAATATATTTCCATGTAAAAATTTCTTCGGCCATTTTGCCCCCCCCCCTCTACTCCCTGGGGTCATAATTTCAACAAACTTGAATCTACACTACCTCGGGATGCTTTCATATAAATATGATCAATTATGGCTTTGTTATTCTTTAGAAGAAGATTTTTTAAAGAATTTTCCTATATATTTCTATATAAAAATTTGATCGGCCTTCGTGGCGCCGCCCTACCACCCCCGGGGGTCAGGATTTGACCAAACTTGAATCTACACTACCTGAGGATATTTCCCCATAAGTTTCATCTTTCCTGGCACAGTGGTTCTTGAGAAGAAGATTTTTAAAGCATGCCACCAAATTTTCATTAATTCCCAATTATCTGCCCTTGAATGAGGACGTGACCCTTCATTTGAACAAACTTGAATCCCCTTCACCCAAGGATGATTTGTGGCTAATTTGGTTGAAATTGGCCTAGTAGTAATTGATAAGAAGTCTAAAATGTGAAAATTGAACAGACAGACAGATAACTAGTCAGGCAGACGGATGGCTAGACAGCTAGACAGACGGACGCCGGACAAAATGTTATCAGAAAAGCTCACCTGAGCCGAAGGCCGAAGCTAAAAAGTGAAGATTAAAGTTTCCTCAATTATCAAAGTGTTCAAATTTTGGTATAAAGAATACCACTTTTAACTAGAGTTAATGTACATCGCTATTTTCAAAACTACAGTTAATTATCCATGAATTAGAGAAAGCCATGAGTATAGTATTTGCAATTTTTTCGCAAGAACATGGCTCTTCATCATTTGAAATTTTATTTATACTAAGTGCTACTATTGCACATTTTTTGGCAAGAACATTGCTCTTTATCATTTGGGTACATCCCAATAATTATTTTTTAGAAGCGGTAGGAGAAGAAAGTAGTGCAGAAAAAATTACAAGTTCCTTAATTTGCAGATTTGCATTAAAAAGATTGCACAGATGTACTGGACCGTTCACGGTAGCCTAGTGGTAGAGCGTTCGCTTCGTGATCGGGAGGCCCGGGTTCGATTCTCGTTCCCGGCGCCGCGTCAAACCTAAGACGTAAAAATAGGTAGCGACTGTTCCTTCGCCAAGCGCTCGGCATCAGAAGTGAAAGTCACGGGTCTTTCGGATATGACCTTAAAAACGTAGGTCCCGTGTCACGGTAGGCGCTGGCACGATAAAGAACCCTCACTGCTCAGTTGCCCTGAGTGCCGAATATAGGTCTAAATTTGAAGCCCTTCACCGGCATACGGTGACGTCTCCATATGGGTGAAAAATTCTCAAGAGGGACGTTAAACAATATACAATCAATCAATCAATCAGATGTACTGTACTTAGTCTCAGACTTGTTGATAAGGAGTATCTTTCCTACCAAAAAAGCTTGGCAAATGTAATTCATCAAGAAGATCAGCCGAATTATTTTGTGTATTATAACCCAGTGAGCACTCTCAAATTCCCCTACTTTCACTTTCTTTTTTAGAGGTTCCCGCAGACAAACACATTTTGCCGGTAAACGAATCTGACATGCCACCTGAAGATTTTAACCAAGGAAAGACAAGTTGATGTGCTTTGAACTGAGGGGCACTCACTTCTGCACGAAAATTAGGGACATCTCTATGAGAAGAAACCTTAACATTGTCGCCTATGGAAAAACAATTAGTGGACTGTACCCATTTGAAATTTATTTATATAAATTGCTACTATTTTGAAAATCGAATTTCTCAAAAAAAAAAAACAACTCTTACTCAAAAAGTAAATCAAACAGTACGTAACGTTTCTGAATTATCGTTTTTTAAAAGATATATTGTCTTAAGTTTTAGCCTGGGAAATAAGCTAATCAGCCAGTGCATACAGTCCTTTTAGAAAAATCAAATGTTTCTTTTGATCGGAGACAATTTTGTAAATATCCACAGCTGCAGGTCTCCTCAGCATTTAATATTAACATAAATCAATACTTACATCACTTTATTTGTTGATTCTGTTGCGAGTACAGGGTCTTTCCTGAAATAAATCTGAAGAATCAGGTACAGCATCTTGTTTGTGATGCTAAAAACATATACTACATTTTATTACAGAATAACTGTAAAATTCAGATAATGTGTAGATATCCGTGTTCATTCAGGTGTCATATGTATTGTACCAGCTGGTAACCAAAAATACTATGACACAAAGGAGAATACCGGTATATATAGCAGTAGGAGATAAATTTTATGTGTTGTGTGCTTGGTACATCACAAATGCTACATCGTTATCATTATATTGAATAATACAGTAGAAACCTAATGAACAACAGGTGAGCTACATTCCATAATAGCATATATATATGAATGTTTGTCAATGTTGGAAATAAAAAATACTTCATAAGACAATTTTCCAGCTTATTGTCTCCTAAACAATACAAATCGGAAGTAGAGCTTACAAAGAACATCAGAGTTTTTATCAGGTGCCATGGAAAGGTGAGACTGTCAACTGATCCCATCATCAGTGGGCTCCTTGGTTTGAACGGGAAAAAGATTTTAAAAATCCTTAGACAATTTAGTGTTTAAAATTAATGGCCGCTGCCTACAATAGGTATGGAAAAGTAAGTCTTTTTAAGGTCATTTTACCAACCATAAAAGTTGAAAATGGTGTCTTAAAACGTGCCTGTTTTTTATTTCAGCAACCTATTTGTCAAAAGTTTGAAAAGTTAAAAAATTGCCGATTAAAAAGTGGAATTGATCAGGTTAATCATGATATTCTAACGTCTTTTGAAGTTAAATTTCCAAATATTAAACAATTGTGTCGGACTCTGTTTATAGTATGTTTTATCTTAAGCTCCCTGGGAAATATCGATACGGCATGTGAAAGGGAGTTGCTATTGATATTGATAATACACCATCAATATATCTAAATGTTTCGTCATTCATTTCAGATGTTTGATTATATTGTGCTTGATATAAATACAAAAAAGTCTGTCAATTATTAGATTATTTCAGAATTTTCTGCTCAATATGCTTCCACCACAAGAAATAGTCCGTCATAAATCATGCTTCTTTATGGATTCTTTCAGCAGTTTTTTCATCGAATGTTAATAATTTACATTGTTGAATTTCAATGTTATGAGATTGATTTATCATAAATAATTTTGAAGTAAGGGGTACTGTGCGGCGAATTTTTCTACAAAGTTGACGAGTTACATACCTTAAACAGACTTTTACCATGGAGAAGTGAGCATCTTCTGCTAAACAATTACATCAACCGTGCTCTC
>NW_026925280.1:0-25408 GCF_032062105.1 Saccostrea cuccullata
ATTATACAGTAAAAATGCATTAATGCTATGAAAATCTTCTTCTTTGCTTTTGTGTATTAATTAAAATAACTAAAGTACATGCTTATGATGAATAGGAGTGCCTTTTTTAAAATTGTAAATTTCATGGCCCCAGGGTGACAGAGGTTAGGGCGGGGCTCTATAATGATTATTTAGTGAAAATACATCAATTTTTTTTTTTATTTTCTTCTCTGCTTCTTGGTAATAAGCAGATGAACTAGCTATATAGTTATCAACAATATTACAAGTTGGGAATTATAACTTAGAGAGAGCACAAATGAAAAAGATCATTAATATGCATGCACATCAAATATTTCACTTTTTTCATAAGTTGACAAATAATTTGACAATTTCAGTGCACATCAATATGTTTCATTTCTTGTGATTGATCGACTCTTCAATTTCAAATCGTCTATTTTCATTGATATGCATATTAAAAAATTCAAAATCCTTGATTTGGTTGCTATGGTTAGGCCATAATAAATAAAATGCTAGATTCTCATCCAAATTTGTTTAAAAATCGAGGGCGGGCGGCTTTTTTTTTAAATCTTATATTTTTTCAATTTTGCAGATTTTTTATTGACCTGGTCAATCTGTGTATTTTATCTACAATACCCGAATAAAAGTCATAGTAAAGGTTCAATTATCTCTTACTTCACATCATCACCAATCTTTTTCAACCAATGACCCTTAATTAAAATTCAACACATGTATTACAGCAATTACAATCTTTCAGGTGTTAGAATCATGTTGACTTTTGCGGGATTTTAAGCGAAAGTAGAATGGTAGATGAATACCGATCCCGATCAGAATAAAGACGAAGAAATTAAAACAGAAATAAAAAATATCGAGGCGGGGGTATCAAATCGGGGCGGGTGGGGATGAGAATCAAGGAATATTTTTATTATGGCCTTATTCAAATTCAGCTCCACGACTTTCAAAATTTGTATGTATATTTGATATTTTTCTTCATTTAGCCACTCTTGAAATTTAACTCCTTGAATTGAATGATCTTTGATATGCAAAATAAATACTCCAATTCTCCAGATTCTCTAGCTGCTCTTAAAATTCAAGTCTTTTTAACTTTTAATTGAAATGAACATTTTAATTTTGTTTTTTCGTTTGGTTTAGTTACTCTTGAAATATATCTGACTTCAAATTGATATGTACATGTAATATTACATTTCTTTCAATTTAGCTCTTGTAATTCATTTACCTGACTTTCATTGATAAAGAACAAGAGCCAGGAAGCATCAAAATCCACACCGTATTCAACATTTATGAATTTTTGTGGAATGACAGTCTAGTATGTGTACGTTGTAGAACAGTTTATTTTTTAACTATATCTTTTATAGTTTTCATTTTACAGGTGTTTAAAATATGCATTGTTTTTTCGAATGAAATACCTTGACGTCATGACGTTGACGTTAAACACGTTAAATACACGACGTTGAAATTATTTATAAGAAGTAACAAATTTACACTGATGGAAAATCATTCACAAGAGTAGAATTAGAATAAGATTGAATATTTTATCGCGTGTTATAAGGGGTGGTAAGGTGGGCTTGTTGTTGTTTTTGTTGTGAAAAAAGAGAGTTCACGTGTACTAAGCTGGAATTTTTAGCAATTTTTTAGATGATGTAATTTTTCATTATAATTTTTTTCTTAAATAAATGATGTTAAAGACTTTATACCGCTTAGTATTTTCCTATCGTGAGAATCCAAATTTACAAAAATAATTAATATTTATAAAGGGAAAAACGAATCAAAAAGGTTTCACCCGAGAATACGACTAGAATAAATAACATACATGTACATGTATATTATAAAATTTAAAAAAAGCAGGTTGAAGACGTCATTTATCAGGTCGTCCATTTGAATGCACTTTTAAAAAGTTTTAAGCAGTTCCCCAGACGTCTCCGATGAAACAGTGCAGCATAATAGATGGAAATGATGACATTTCGGTGCACCAAAGAGCAAAGACAGCAATTAAACGTGAACCTTTAAATCCCCCCCGCCCCCCCCTAATCTTGCCGACATATAAAATACTTTAGAAAAGATAGGTAGTATATGCTTGTGTCCATTGATAATACGTCTGATGAATTTTTTTTTTGCTTTTTGAGGAAATTTTGGTAGTTGATAGTGACCCCAGCTGTAGAAATGTGACTGTACCCCTTCCCCCCATCCAACTGTAATTGTAATTGCTACCTGCGGGTCCAAACTAAGAATAATCCTGTCTTGGATCCTGTCTGCTGATAGACAAAACATACGGAAAAAACATCTGGTAGTATTGAATGATGCTATCAATTAATGCAGACAATTGAAATGATTTCATAGTTACATGTATTTTCATGCAGTTGAATAATGTAAGAGTTTGTTTATAAAAGGCCCCATACATGTGTACATACATGTACATGTGTACAAGATTTATTGCCGTCTAACCAAACTCTAAGGGCAATTAATTCCATGTACGTGCATCAGTGAAATACTGTCTAGACCCTCTCACTCCCTTGGAATTAGCGAAGGTGAAAATGTAAATAACAAAGTCAATTAAAAGTGACCTTAGACCCCTACGTAAAAATACAGATCCCTCATTGAAAATGTGATTTATGTGAAATTGGTATTAAAAGTCAAAGATATGAAGCTTAAAAAGTCAAAGCCCCCTCCCCTCCCCCTCCCAAAGTTTTTACTTTGTCAAGAAATTTTCGGTTGAAAAATTATCTTCGATAAGGGTTCCCTGCCCCCCGAAAATTTTCCTGGATCGGTGCCTGCAATAATTATAAATAATATGAAGTATTCCTTCTTAGATTTGTACATGATTCTTCTGACCCGGATTCACGGGCGGGTCTAGAGTGGGCATGCCCCCCCCCTGGAATTTGCAAGATTATTAAATGTATATTTTGAAGCAAGAAAAAAGTTATCTTGGACCCCCTTGGAAAATTTTTAACCACCCCCCTGGTAAACACAAATTCGTGTGAAATGGGTATGAAAAGTGAAAAATTTCAAGCAATACCACCACCACCACCATCACGAAATAGGTTTTTGACTTTTTCAAATATTTGTTTTTTAGCGTTATTTTGACAAGAAATAAATATATATTATTATAACAGTAACTTGATCTGAAGGGTTGTATCACGTCAAGTTGACAGGCGTGGATCATCAGATCTAATGATACGCGAAGCGTCGAGTTTGATCTGATGATCCGCGCCTGTCAACAAGACGTGATACGGCTTTTTGGATCAAGTTTCTGTTATAATGATAAATTTATTATATACCCCCTTACAACTAGCTAAATTTAGTAAAATAAACCTTTATAGATCAATTGTATAACATTTATCCACAAAACAAAGCAAAATAAAAAGGGATTTTTTGACGCGCAAGAAAAACAACGTCATGTTTCTGTGTACTACGTCATCAGTTTCAGAGAGTGGTGATATGGATTCAGAAAACAACATGTTAGTGATCCGGAAAGTTGAATCACGACGTCACGTGATAGAGTAAATTCAACAGTAAAATTGAGTGATACACATTAGGTATATAATAACATCCAAAATTAAACGCATGAAAGATTACGGTATACCTATAGCTAATACCCCAATCTCGATTACTGAATTGTTTCAGACTTTCTTACTAAAGACTTACATCTAAATTTTTTTCAAATATTAAATTAATTGCATGTGTAAATAATTTTCACATTCACAATGAGACATTTTAACATGTTTCAGTTAAATTAGATCAGAATCAAACGATCAACCGTAAATCAAAAATTGTAATAACTCCTAAAATACAGAAAACATACAATTTTAAAAAATATATGTATAACTAAAGTAGAAAAGCATACAAAAAGAACTTTAATTGCATTATATTATAAAATATTGCTAGCGTACTCTAAAGTACTCTATCGTACTAGCGTACTCTGTTTAGTAGGACCGCTGCCCCCGATATAACAATCACACGACTAAGAAATACGTGAAAACTGGGGATTCCCTATTTTACATGTACCGCAGTGAGACTTATAAAAACCTTTTTACAGATTAGCTATATTTGAGATGACCTTTACGCATCCAACTTTGAACTCGAACAGGATACTAGTATATGAAATTAATGAAAACTAAAAGGGGAAAAAAGTAAAATTACATTTTGAGCAGCTTATTAACGCATCCGACTTTTTTAATTATTAAATATCTCAATGGTCTCACATGTATGACTATCATATCTTGTATATATATCTAGCCAAGACCCCTAATGCTTAATTTCAAAGGTAATGTAACTGTTGTACACAAATTATTTACAATGATCGAAGGAGAGCGGACTCTGTGTGAATAGATTGATAGGATGAACAGACCAAATACCATACATGTACGAGTCCGAGGAAGGGAGGCTCCAGGCCTAATATTGTTCGGGGGTTGATATGGTTTATGATATAAATTTTGACACATATATTATTCTTTTGATATTAAATACAGGTATATAATTCTTCATTTTATCTATTGATTTCCCGTGTTTTGATTGGACGAGAGCACGTTTAAGAAAAAGATTACACATCGATGATTTTTTTTCAATCAGAACCCCTTACTTTGTTGATCAGGCTTCCATGTTATCGTATGTACACAATGAAAGCACTTTCTGGTCTGTTTTGGCTAAATCATGAATATAAGAAGCTTTAAATTTAACTAATTAAAACAAAACTGACAACAAAGTGAACTGACCAGCTGACGGAGTCATGAAAATATTTATGTCACTGTCTGATCACGAGTGTGAAGTTTAAAAATCGCTGTCTCGACGTTCATCATTTTCATAATATGAAGAAAATCAGCTCAGTTCGTATCGTTTTGACAGGGAAAAGAAACGTACCTTAAACTCTTGCCCATTTGCATCAAATTCATGTTTACTTTCTATATTGTTCCTCAAGAACAAACAAGTGCAAATCGAAGGGGTCGTCGGTCTGCAACTTTCGCTATGAGAGTTGTCTTTTATGTCAACATGGCCATGGTCAAGGACGAACTATTCTGAAGTAAACTCATAATTACGATATTTGTAGACTTAAACAACATTCGAAAAGTCTCTTAATCGATTATTTTGACAGCATAAACTGAACTCGTCTCTATTAAATTTCATCTCGATTACGTTCTTTTGCGGTAAAATGTAAAGAATTAAATGTATTGCAATTGAAAAAAATATTAATTTGTTGACAGCACCTTGTGTGAATATACTTTATTCTGTAAATAAATAAATATGAAGTCCCCCACTTTAGATGGGTGTGGAAGATTCAATAATTCGTCACATACATCATGAGGCCTAGGTTCTTGAAGTGTTTCACGAGTAATCTCCCTTTGATTACATAGTGACCATGGCGATGAAGCGTTGGGATCAAGTTGTAAAAAAGGAATTGACAAAAAGAAATAAAAAAGAGTATACATTATTTTTTCTCTGAATTGTAAATATAATAAATTGAATCTGAATCAGCTAGCTATGTCTAGAAAAAGTCTTGGTTAACCATGGTAGGAGTAAAAAGAAGTCGACAAAACTACATGCTGTAATATTTTGTAAAACACATGGTTTTCGTTTTCCTTTTTCCTACCAAAACACAAAATCCAATATATTATACACTAGACAATTCATTTTGATAAATTTTTTAAGTAGAAAGCACAGCAATTTTTTTAATATTTGGTAACATCATGAGATATTCCCGAAAATCCGCTGTGATGGTTGGTTTTCAGAGGTTTGATATGGAAAGAAAATTTAATTTTTCGATGTGGCCACATGTGACGAACAAAATAAAAATGTGTCCTATGTATTTACTTTTTTATCCTCTTTTTAATGACATAAAGTTTATTTTGTTCATGGTTGATTTTGCTGAAAATCACCAAATTGCACGTGTTTAGACGTTTACTGTTCAATTATGACGTCATCAAATGAAAAATATGACGTGAACCTTTTGAGCTCAACACAAGTAGATAATATATTCCTTATTATTTTTCTCTTTTTCCTCAGTTAAAATTTCCTAAAAAATGTAGGCTGATTTTGCACCTTCGTGGCTTTACCTCTTTATGCACACTTAATATTTCAATTCCTTTTGGTTTTTTGACAGAAGACTAAAAATTTATCCCAATGGCATGGGATTTTCTTGAGATATCTTGACATGTCCTGCTCTCCAAAACTTATGCTCCTGACAATTGTCATATCCTGAGATGTCCTGAAATCAGGTTCAGGATTCTATCAGGAAATGTCAGGACTTTATGTTACCACTTCATCAGAACAGGATCTTCCCAGGTTTTTTCAGGACTTATACAAGAGATCAAGTCCTGACACAAGGAAATCTCAGGGCTTTTAATATTTTCTGAACTAAAACAAACTGAATCAAATAAGTCCTGGTATATCTTGAGATCAAGACTGTTCATTCCAAGTCCTGGAATATCCTGAAGTCAAGACTCAATATCTCTATGTGGTCCCTTCATTACAATTGCCCATGTGTTAAGTATTAATTCTTTCTGACGATAGCATCAAAAATGATTGGGGGCAAGGCAGGAGTTTCTTTAATTTATTGACCTTCTAATCTTTATTCCATCAATTTGCAAATGCTTTCCTTGACCTAAACAACCTTCTGTGTCCCCACACAGTTGCTTAAACTAAGGCAGTATCCAATGAGGAGAGCCAGTCAGGATTTGTGCGCCCTCTCAGACCAGTTCAAAATTTCAATGCAAACCAAAATGTTTGTGAGGAACATGAAAGTATTTATACAGTAAAGAAGTGAAATATGGTTTGGGAAATACAATATGTCATGACCATATTGAATTAGATGTCAACATTTAAAAGTTGATTGTGTTTATGTCCATGAGATGAGGAAATATTGAAGATACGAATGACCTGTAAGCAGTGAAAGGAAAATTTCAAAGATTTGCTGGTGGTACTAAAAAATGCTAAAAAAGGGTAGGTGCATGGGCTTAAATGCATGTGTATTTCCATCCCTCATTTCAGATTCCTATGTTTATATAGTATAGACAATATGTTAATTATAAATAAGTACTTAATTTAGATATAAATACAGTACATGTTATCAGTAAATACAATACACATGATAGACGTGTAAAATATATGTACATGAATTACATTATGATATCATGTAATTATTGTTTTACATGTGTGTTTATAGTGTTTCATATATGATAAAACATTTTCCTAAACAATTATTGCATATTCTCTGTAGTTTCTTTTAGGAACTATATATAAGCATGGTCATATGTGTATCATTATAGTACACAGCTCATTGCAGTATTTCATATATTACATGTACCTTTATTTCTTTAAGTGTAATTTGCTAATTTAATATTGATGCCAATGATTTTTTTATTGACTCACTGTATGGTCTTTCATGACCAACTGAACTATGAAAAATATATCTTTTTTTTTATTTTGACCATCAATATAAACGTTATTGTGATAAATTGTTTTAGAATAATCATTTAAAGTATCTTAATTTACGTTACAGGCCTAATAACAGAATGCATCCCTGGAGTCAGTACTAGTGTTTCCACCACTCCTTGCATCATGAAAGACTTTTTAAGTTCCAAAGAAAAAAAAACTGATTAAAGAATAATTTGCATAAATAATATTTCTTTTGTCTTTTTAGTGTACAGAGGGACATTGTTCAGACTTAAATGCATTTTGAGAACTTGAAACGTCCTGTTCTTGAAAGAAGTGACAAAATCCTAGAGGTCATTATGACAATAAGGGGATTGTTGATCTCAGGAATATCTCAAGATATCCCAGGATTTTTACACTACAAAGTCAAATTCCTGAGGCCAGGATGATGACAGGATTGCAATCCCAGGAAATCTCAAGACATCCCAGGATATTTGTGCTACCATGAAACATGTGAAATATTCCTGAGGTCAGGATAATTGTGGTGCCAGGAATTCTCGAGTCTTCTCAGGATATTTTGCCTTACCAGGATGTCCTGTGAAATCCTGAGAAATCCTTGTTCCAATACCATCCTGACAATTCCTGAGGTCAGGTATCAGGGTTATCCTGAGATTTCCTGGGATTTTTAACCAAGATATCTTGAGAAAATCTCAGGAAATCTTGTGATATCCTGGTCGTTTTTCACAAGGGTTGCTGTGATACAGATCTAAATTGTGGACGGCAGTGGTTCTTTTATTGTTTTCACATGAAGTAATATTATGATTTACAAATAAAAATATTTTATCAAATGATACAGCTCATTTCTTCCCTTTAAGATTAAAGCCATATGTGGCGTAACTGATCAACAAAAATTATTTTTGAAAAATACAAAATTAAGTCAAGAAACATATTTAATACAAACAAGCAGCCCATGGGCCACATTGCTCACCTGAGTAACTTGGGTGATGCAGATCTTTTAAAAAGATTTGATCTATATATATATATATATTTCTATGTAAAATTTCCCTACCCCTACCCCCGGGGTCATGATTTTAACAATTTAATATCTACACTGCCCAAGGATGCTTTCACTTAAGTTTCCGCTTTCCTGGCCAAGTGGTTCTTGAGAAGAAGATTTTTAAAGATTTGTTCTATATATTTCTATGTAAAATTTGGATTCCCTATTGTAGCCATGCCCTACCCCTCGGAGTCATGATATTAAGAATATAATATCTACACTACCCAAAGATGCTTCCATATAAGTTTCAGCTTTCCTGGCCCAGTGGTTCATTAGAAAAAGATTTTTAAAGATTTATTATATATATTTCTAGGTTAAACTTGGATTCCCTATTGTGGCCCCGCCCTACCCCCGGGGTCATGATTTTAACAATTTGATATCTACACTATCTAGGGCTGGGACGATACCCAACTTAGCCGATCCGATACATATCACGATACCTTAGGTGCGATACGATACAAATCACAATACATTTAAAACCAAATATATAACTAGATATTTTTTAGAACATTTAATTTGGAACATTACAGATTATAAAAAATAAACTAATTCAACAGAAACCTGACTTAATGCCATTGGGTTTTTGTTGATTTAACATAATCCGGCGTGTCTGACGCCATTCTGACGCTTGTATTTTGAATTCTGTATCACCAAGACGTTTGTACTTTATTTCTGATTGCTTAAACGTCTTGATGATACAGACTAAAGGACTAAAAATTTCAAATTCTAGAGCCCGGACATTTTTGGAAATTAAAAAAAAGTGCGGTCAGGTATCGTGATACTTAATTAGATGAATAGATCCGTATATCGTCAAAGTGAATACTGCGATGCATCGGTGCACCGGTGGATCGTCCCAGCCCTAACACTATCCAAGGATGCTTCCACTTAAGTTTCAGCTTAAAAATCCTGGCCCAGTGGTTCTTGAGAAGAAGATTTTTAAAGATTTATTATATATATTTCTAGGTTAAACTTGGATTCCCTATTGTGGCCCCGCCCTACCCCCGGGGTCATGATTTTAACAATTTGATATCTACACTATCTAGGGCTGGGACGATACCCAACTTAGCCGATCCGATACATATCACGATACCTTAGGTGCGATACGATACAAATCACAATACATTTAAAACCAAATATATAACTAGATATTTTTTAGAACATTTAATTTGGAACATTACAGATTATAAAAAATAAACTAATTCAACAGAAACCCGACTTACTGCCATTGGGTTTTTGTTGATTTAACATAATCCAGCGTGTCTGATGCCATTCTGACGCTTGTATTTTGAATTCTGTATCACCAAGACGTTTGTACTTTATTTCTGATTGCTTAAACGTCTTGATGATACAGACTAAAGAACTAAAAATTTCAAATTCTAGAGCCCGGACATTTTTGGAAATTAAAAAATAGTGCGGTCAGGTATCGTGATACTAAATTAGATGAATCGATCCATATATCGTCAAAGTGAATACTGCGATGCATCGGTGCACCGGTGGATCGTCCCAGCCCTAACACTATCCAAGGATGCTTCCACTTAAGTTTCAGCTTAAAAATCCTGGCCCAGTGGTTCTTGAGAAGAAGATTTTTAAAGATATGTTCTATATATTTCTATGTAAAACTTGGATTCCCTATTGTTGCCCCGCCCTACCCTCGGGGTCATGATTTTAACAATTTGATATCTACACTATCCAAGGATGCTTCCACTTAAGTTTCAGCTTTCCTGGCCCAGTGGTTCTTGAGAAGAAGATTTTTAAAGATATGTTCTATATATTTCTATGTAAAACTTGGATTCCCTATTGTGACCCCGCCCAACCCCCGGGGGTCATGATTTTAACAATTTTATATCTACACTACCCAAGGATGTTCCCAGATAAGTTTCAGCTTTCCTGGCCCAGTGGTTCTTGAGAAGAAGATTTTTAAAGATTCATTCTGTATATTTCTATGTAAAACTTGGATTTCCTATTGTGGCCCTGTCCAAACCCTGGGGTCATGATTTTTACAATTTAATATCTACACTATACCCAAGGATGTTCCCACATAAGTTTCAGCTTTTCTGGCCCAGTGGTTCTTGAGAAGAAGATTTTTTAATGACCCCAACCTATTTTCGTATTTTCTTGATTATCTCCCCTTGGAACTGGTCTTGGCCATTCATTTTAATAATTTAAATTCCCCTTCACCCAAGGATGCTTTGTACCAAGTTTGGTTTAAATTGGCCCAGTGGTTCTTGAGAAGAAGTTGAAAATGTGATAAGTTTACAGACGGACGGACGGACAGCTGGACAGATGGACGGACGGACGGACGGACGGACGGACGGACGGACGACGGACACCGGGTGATCAGAAAAGCTCACTTGAGCTTTCAGCTCAGGTGAACTAATAAATTAAATCTTTTCATACAATTTTGAATGCGGAGAACACCTCGTTCCATCTTAAGGGACTCCGACCCTCAGCTAGGAAGGACAACTCTTTAATTTATGATTTAATTCAAAAAGTCTTTAATTGAAGCTTGAAAATTAAATATTTTTATGCAACAATTTTCATTATATGCCTCTCAATGTGCTTCAAGGTTCTTTGAAATTCTCAGAAAGGCCTAATTAAAAGTAGAGATTTTTTTCCCGAAAAGCATTTTTAGATACCAATGTTTATTAACATGATATGAAATTAGAAGTGATTTGTGGAGCTTTGCAAAGAACCTTGGAGCACATTGAGAGGCATATAATGAAAATTGTTGCATGAAAATATTTAATTTTCAGGCTTCATTTAAAGACTTTTTGAATTAAATTATAAATTAAAGAGTTGTCCTTCCTAGCTGAGGGTCGGAGTCCCTTAATAATAGGATTTTATTTTCTATGTAATGTGTTATTTAAATCTTTTGTATTTACTTCCAAGTCGGAGAAAATTCTGAGAATCCAAATTAAATTGTGATATCTTTATAACGCAATTGACTTAGATTTTGTAATTTACGGAAAAGTTTTATCTTTATTAGGGCTGTCACGGTTAACCGAAAACTCGGTTAACCGCTCCGAAATGGCATTCGGTTCGGTTCGAGTCAGGTTTTCCGGAATTCGGTTCGGTTTTTTTTTATCTTTTATATAATACTAATTTGCCTGCAACACGCGTTGTGATTGGTTGTTTATTTCAATGAAGGGTTCTTTAACCAATGAAAATACAGGTAAAATCGATGACATTTAAACATGGCATACACATGTGGAAGGAAAACCAAATCACAAGTGTGGGAATAGAATACTTCACGTTTTTGAGAGTAGGGGACGTTTCAATTGTTTGAAACAAGATAACTCTAGTCAATAACTATATTTATTTTATTTTAAACAAGAAGTTTATTACTTTGTTATTTTTTGTTACATTTAACAACTTGTTCTGTTGAATAAAATGGATAGAAATTTGTGTCAGCAAAATAGTACTTTCTACAATGTCCTTAATCCTTATTATCCTTTGATATATATAAAGATGTTTTATTTCAATTCACAAAATGAAAACCGAACCGAAAAAACCGAAAACCGAGGATTTATTTTCTGAACCGAACCGAACCGAAAAATGTCTGAACCGTGGCAGCCCTAATCTTTATATAAAGTAATGATACAATAATAAATTCTTATAATTTTAGTCTTATAATTTTCATTGTACATACGCCTAGTGTTAAATCTAAAGCAAACTAGCATGGCGCGGCGCCATGCCCCTTTTCCTCGGCGCCATGCCCTTTTTTCCAGCGCCATGCCCTTATTTCCTTACCCAAAATTAATAAAAATATGCCCAGTTTAGGCAATATTCCTTTGCTGCCCTGTTTATTCAGTGCATGCTGATAATCCCTTTGCTTATACCACGACAGGAAATCACTTCACGCTTGAACGCACCACACAGCCACCTGGCTAATTAACATGCCTCAGGCTATCAGGGTAGAGGATTTAACTTGAGAAACTGTCAATTGACTGCATTGATTATGCAAGAATTAGCCCAAGACCAAAGACAAATTAACTTGTAAATTATTAACTAATTAAAATCAGGATCGTTTTTTTTAAACTGAAAGTGTAAAAAAAAACAAAAAAAACACATAGTTGAACTTGAAGAAAAAACGGATATTTTAGCTGAATAAAATAATTACAGTGTAACAAAACACTGAATGTAATGTGATAAAAAGGCTTAAAAACATAAAACAATAAACTAAGTTAGTTTCTTTAATTGAACTGATAGATTTGACAAGCTGAGGGTCAATGTTTCTAATTAAAGCCAAAGTTTTTTTTTAAACAAATTATACATGGCAATTAATTTTTTTGGGAGTAAGAACAGTTTTCACTTGATCTTGTTGGTAGAATATTTTCCAAGTAAAGAGAATGGTGTATTTTTCATGTATTTTTAAAAATGCCCCTCCCCCCTTTTTTCATTTAATGTCTAAATTGACTGTGCTAGTACACAAATAAAACAGTCCAAGCAGGTAAAAATAAATCATACCTCCAAACTTAAATAATTTTTGCAGATGTTTCAGCTAGATTAATACCATTACTTTCTCAAGTGTATCCTGAAAACTTTGTTGATTAAAGAATTTGGATGTAAAATTAATGCCTTTTTTATATTCTTATTGTTTCAATAATTGTCATGTCAACCCAAGTGTGCTAATTAATGTGTTGGTATTTAAAAAAAATGAATGAATGGAATACAAATATATGAATCTATCTTTAAATTACTTGTTTGAATAAAGATTTCAATATGAAAGGATATTAAATGTAATTAAACATGTTAAAGTATGTAAAAAGAAATAAGTGTTTAATATAATTTTAAACACATTAACATTTGTTTAAAAAGTGCCCTCGTGAGATCCTGTCGCGACACAAAGTGCCCTTTTGATTCCTTGATTACCATGCCCTTTTTAGGGTCTAGATTTAACACTATACGCCATATATGGCTTTAATATTTGATTTACTTCAACCATCTTTACTAGATGTTTCTTGCTTTGTTTACAAACATATGTAGTGTCGGTTATGTCTTAGACACTTTATCACTAGTAATCAGAAGGGGGGAGGGGGGAATTAGCGTACTTGATCAGCACGCGGATTAGTTTTTATATATACCCTAAAATCTTGAAAATAAGACGGATTTAATAATAAGCCGGTTTTGAAAATAAGCCACCTATTTCTTGCATTAAAAATTACTCGAAAATAAGCCAGTTTTGAAAATAAGCCGGTCATGATAATGCTATTTAGGAAAGATGTTAAACGTTGACAATTTCCTTGTCTTAAAAATTTGACAAGTGAAAACTTTGACGATTTTATTAGTATAAAGGGTTCTTATAAAGTTATTTTTTTTTACCAGTTATAATGTTACGCTGGCTAAAAAAATAATTGCGGAACCGGCTAAAATGGTGATTTTTTTTCATGAAATTGTCAGAACAATAATTATCTCATCTATACCTGTTCAAGTTAACGATCTGTTTA
Source organism: Saccostrea cuccullata (assembly GCF_032062105.1). Taxonomy (NCBI): domain Eukaryota; kingdom Metazoa; phylum Mollusca; class Bivalvia; order Ostreida; family Ostreidae; genus Saccostrea; species Saccostrea cuccullata. The sequence continues at coordinate 13,885 of NW_026925280.1, forward strand.
AAGTTGTAATAATTAAATAAGTGAATGGATAAAAGGAAGGTTTTGTTTGTAAAGCATTTAACTGTCTGGTAATTTTGCCCAAGGCAAGAAACTGCTGATGTAGTAATTACATTTCAATGTAATTTATAATTGAGTTGTTTAAATAAATTTGGGTATGTTTGATTAGTTTATCGAGTGATCAATTGCAAGCGGATATCTTATATATTATTTTTACTTTTTTAAAACAAGTTTATATTTTATGTAAATTCATATGCTATATACAATGAAATTAACTTTTCGGGATCAGCATTCTCAAAATAAAAAGTAGACGAACCTAAAGAACGCACACCGGGAAACGCAAATGAATACAATAATGCTCTCTTCTCTTACCAGTTTTTTGCTTTAAAAATAAGCCGGAATTTGAAAATAAGCCGGTCTTGAAAATAAGCCCCCATTTTCTTACGTGAAAACTTAAAATAAGCCGCGGCTTATTTTCAAGATTTTAGGGTATACCACTAACACATCAGTCTTGTAAAAATAACCTGGTTTGTACAATATTTAATTTTGTAAATTTTCTTTCAAAATCTGATTGCAAGTTATTAATTACTGACTTATAATAGAAAATATTTATTATTGACTTAAAAATCAAAATTTTGTTTGCAGGACATACCATGTATCACAATTTTTGACTGCATGCCCCTTGCACTATTTTCTCTTGCGGACTGACACAAATTCCAAAAAAAATAATAATAAATATTCAAGTTCATAAACACTTCAAAGCAAATCAGATTTAGACAATGGTCAAATTCTCCTCATTTTATTGTCAAGTTTTTTCAATTTGAAATTTTTCTCTTTGATTTAGCCCCACCTTTTTTTTTCAATTTTCCAACGCCGTTAAATCATGTTTTCCTGAATTTACAGTATCAACATTTATACAAATCATTCTATCGGTTAGCCTCAATATAGGCCTTTTTTAGCTCACCTGAGCCGAAGGCTTAACAAGGCCGAGTCTAATTCTAGTGCGCATCACTTTGCGCAGCTTTTTAATTTCATGCAGTCATTAATTATTTTAATTTTAATACAAAATGAAAGAAAAAGTGAGCTAGCTCACATACCCCACGCTCCCCCAAAACTTGACAGTGAAGCACATAATGAAAGGCACAGTGCACTTTAGATACATAGTATAGATCAAACATAGGTAATCAGAGATTACAGAGCTCATCTCAACGAATGTTGTCTTTAAATAAGGCAAATTCACACAATTAACCAACAAAAAGTGTACATTCCAAAAATGAAAAAAATTTAAGCAATTTTGATCTGATACTTTGAAATAGACCTATATAAAAAATTTAAACTAGTTCTTCTTCATGAAAATGTAATCAAAATCCAGCATCTGAAGAAAATTTGAGAATTTTCATCTCTTAATGAAAACTTTAACCTGTTCACTCAACCATAAAATGTAGGTCAGATTCAGCATCCGAAGCAAGCCCAGTAGTGTGCATCCTTAGATGTATCATCCATGCAAGTTTGGTCAACATAGGGTTTATAGTTACTTGGAAATGAAACCTGCACCAAAAACTTTAACTTGTTCACTCAACCGGAAAATGTAGGTCAGATTCAGCATTTGAAGCAAGCCTGGTAGTATGCATCCTTAGATGTATCATCCATGCAAGTTTGGTCAATATAGGGCTTATAGTTACTTGGAAATGAAACATGCACCAAATACTTTAACCTGTTCACTCAACCGAAAAATGTAGGTCAGATTCAGCATCCGAATCAAGCCCGGTAGTATCCATCCTTAGATGTATCATCCATGTAAGTTTGGTCAACATAGGGCTCATAGTTACTTAGAAATGAAACCTGCACCAAAAACTTTAACCTGTTCACTCAACTGGAAAATGTAGGTCAGATTCAGCATCCGAAGCAAGCCCGGTAGTATCCATCCTTAGATGTATCATCCATGCAAGTTTGGACAACATAGGGCTTATAGTTACTTGGAAATGAAACCTGCACCAAAAACTTTAACCTGTTCACTCAACCGGAAAATGTAGGTCAGATTCAGCATCCGAAGCAAGCCCGGTAGTATCCATCCTTAGATGTATCATCCATGCAAGTTTTGACAACATAGGGCTTATAGTTACTTGGAAATGAAACCTGCACCAAAAACTTTAACCTGTTCACTCAACCGGAAAATGTAGGTCAGATTCAGCATCCGAAGCAAGTCCGGTAGTATCCATCCTTAGATGTATCATCCATGCAAGTTTGGTCAACATAGGGCTTATAGTTACTTGGAAATGAAACCTGCACCAAAAACTGTAACTTGTTCACTCAACCGGAAAATGTAGGTCAGATTCAGCATCCGAAGCAAGCCCGGTAGTATCCATCCTTAGATGTATCATCCATGCAAGTTTGGTCAACATAGGGATTATAGTTACTTGGAAATGAAACCTACACCAAAAACTGCACCAACAAGATGTGTTTGTAAAACACTGATGCCCCCGTATGGCAACATAGCAAAGATTAAGCTTTTATTAAATAGAAATTTAATTTAATTAATTGGTACCACAAGTAGGGTATTCTCACTGGAAAACAATTGTGAAATTTGAAAGTAAGCTAATGTTAAAGGTTTTTAATAAGTACAAAAATCTCCAAGGTCAAAAGGTCAATGTAATTAGTATCAAATGAAAGGTCTTGCCACATAAAATACTTATGTAGAGCATAAAAGCCCTAGCCCTAGCCGTTATGGTTAACGGTCAATTTCTTAGAAAGTAGGTCAAACTCCAAGGTCAAGGTCAAAGGGTCAAAGTTATTGTTATCAAATTAAAGGTCTTGTCATAAGGATCAAATATATAAAGTATGAAAGGAACTAGCTCTAAGTCTTTAAAAGTTATGGTCAAGTTCGCTTTTTTAAAAGAAGGTCAATCTCAAAGGTCAAGGTCAAAGGGTCAAGGATCTTCATATTCAATGAAGGGTCTTTTCACAAAGATTACATATATGAAGTATTAAAGCCCTATCTCTTATTGTTCAAAAGTTATGACCAAGGTTAATGTTTTTCACAAGTACGAAAATCTAAAGGGTCAAGGTCAAAGGGTCAAGATTGTTGGTATTCAGTGAAAGGTCTTTTAACAAACATTACATATGTGAAGTATAAAAGTCCTTGTTTCTACTGTTCAAAAGATATAGCCAAAGTAAAATTTTAAAATTTTTTTTAAAAAGTAGGTCAAACTCAAAGGTCAAGGTCAAAGGGTCAAAGTTATTGTTATCAAATGAAAAGTCTTGTCATAAGAATCAAATATGTAAAGTATGAAAGCACTATCCCTAACTCTTTTAAAATTATTGTGAAGGTTTGCTTTTTTAAAGTAGGTCAAGCTCAAAGGTCAAGGTCAAAGGGTCAAGGATCTTTATGAATGAAGGGTCTTCCCACAAGGATTACATATATGAAGTATGAAAGCCCTATCCCTTACCGTTCAAAAGATATGGCCAAGGTTAAGGTTTTTTCCCAAGTATTGAAATCTACAAGGTCAAGGTCAAAGGGTCAAGGTTGTTGGTATCCAGTGAAAGGTCTTTAAACAAACATTACATATGTGAAGTATAAACGTCCTGGTGTTTACTGTTCAAAAGATACGGCCAAAATAAAATTTTAAAATTTTCATGTAAAAGTGGGTCAAACTCCAAGGTCAAGGTCAAAAGGTCAAATTTGGTGATACCCAAAGAAAGGTCTTGTCACAAGGAATACACGTATGAAATATAAAAGTCATAGCTCCACTAAATCAAAAGTTATGGGCAAGGTTAAAGTTTTTGCGGACAAACAGACAAACAGAGAGACAGACACGACAAAAACTATATACCCCCGAAACTTCGTTTACGGGGGCATAAAAATGTTAACCTGCTCCAGAAACATTAACCTGGTCATTCCTTTGCTGAAATTGCAGCATCTGAAACTTTGACTGATACAATGAAACACACTAGAACCATCTTCCAAGCACGTCTAATCAATATAGGACATAGAAGTACTTAAAAAGAAAACTGCTCCAAAAAACTTAACCTTAACCTGGACGCCGACGTCGCCGATGCCGACGCCGACGGTATTACATAAGCTCCCCCAACTTCGTTGAGGTGAGCTAAAAAGGGCAATAATTGCAAAAAAACTTCACATCAAAATGTCTTACATATGAGGACATTTAAATATGGAATGAAGTTTCTAGATAAATAATGGAATCAAAATTTCTTGGCATTATACAAATCCAAACATTAATTTGAAGTGGTTAGGGAGGGGAGAGAAATTTTCTTTTATGATAGGCAAAACTCTTTGGGATAAAATAAACTATGTACAACAGTTTAAGAGGAGTGGTGCTGACAAACTATTCATCTCTATATTCTAAATATGGCCAAAAAGTCTAAGTTGGAAAGTGTGGAAATTCCCGGAAAAATAATGGAATTGGAATTCCCTGGTAATATGCACATCTACACATTGTGTCCTAAATATCTACAAAGTTTGACGAAATTCTGTCCAGCGGTTTATGAGGAGTTGCGCTGACAAACTGTTCATCTCTATATTCAAGGTATGGCCAAATGCCTAAGTTAAAAAGTGCAGAAAATCCCGGAAAAAATAATGGAATCGGAATTTCCTGGTAATATGCACATCTACACATTGTGTCCTAAATACCTGCAAAGTTTGACGACATTCTGTGCAGCGGTTTATGAGGAGTTGCGCTGACAAACTGTTCATCTCTATATTCAAGGTATGGCCAAATGACTAAGTTAAAAAGTGCGGAAATTCCTAGAAAAAAAAATGGAATCGAAATTTCCTGGTAATATGCACATCTACACATTGTGTTCTAAATACCTGCAAAGTTTAACGAATTTCTGTGCAGCGGTTTATGAGGAGTTGCCCTGACAAACTGTTCATCTCTATATTCAAGGTATGGCCAAATGCCTAAGTTAAAAAGTGCTGAAATTCCCGGAAAAATAATGGAATTAAAATTTCCTGGTAATATGCACATCTACACATTGTGTCCTAAATACCTGCAAAGATTAACGAAATTCTGTGCAGCGGTTTATGAGGAGTTGCGTTGACAAACTGTTCATCTCTATATTCAAGGTATGGCCAAATGCCTAAGTTAAAAAGTGCAGAAAATCCCGGAAAAAATAATGGAATCGGAATTTCCTGGTAATATGCACATCTACACATTGTGTCCTAAATACCTGCAAAGTTTGACGACATTCTGTGCAGCGGTTTATGAGGAGTTGCGCTGACAAACTGTTCATCTCTATATTCAAGGTATGGCCAAATGACTAAGTTAAAAAGTGCGGAAATTCCTAGAAAAAAAAATGGAATCGAAATTTCCTGGTAATATGCACATCTACACATTGTGTTCTAAATACCTGCAAAGTTTAACGAAATTCTGTCCAGCGGTTTATGAGGAGTTGCATTGACAAAAAAAGAGGACTGACTGACTGACGGACTGACTGACGGACGGGTCAAAAACATTATACCTCCCGCAACTAGTTGCGTGGGGTATAATTAACATTATTTGTAACTCCTATTGATTTGAAAATGTGATATTACAACAACTATCGGAAAAAGAACGTTGAAATGGCTCTATCAACGTCACATAGAAATGTAATTTTACCATAATATGGCAATTCAAGAGGTATTTGGCTTCAACCAGAAGACCAATCGAGATGGTGAACTTTTTTGAAATTTCACAATTTGGTTACTTTTTAGCCGGGCTTATTGCTCAAAGAGCAATTACCGGCTTATGTGATCCTGTTCAAGGCAGGATGTTGACCCCATAGTCGCCATTTTAAAGTTTCGTGCAAAAACATAGTTCTTACTCTCAACCGCTTTTGAGATAATACAAACTCCAAATAAAGCAACAAAAATAAGATGACATTTTATCTTTACAAAATAAACATTAGTAGTAATGACTTTGAAAACTTCATGAGTCAAAGAACATAGTTCATTTAAGCGTAAGGATTTTTGATAGCCAGTGTTACCGTAGTTTTCTACACAAAGTCATATGTACAAGATGAAGTAGGAGAGGGAACCAGACTGGCCTGTTTGTTTACATTCAGCTGCAGTACCAGATTAATTTTGATTCTGACAAAGTCGGTCTGTGGTATTAGGATTGAAAAACTCACTGACGGTGTCTTATCATTAATAGTTTTGAAATAATTTTTTCTCATCAGAATATAAACCTGATTCATGTAAGAAATCCATTCTACTCTGTAAATGAGCCCAGCTCTCTGTACTTCTGAGTACTTTTATTACATTTACTTCATTTATTTGAATAAAAAAGAAATCCCTAGGGCAGAAGTACAAAAAATATTGAAAAAATGTTGTAATTTGGCAATTTTCCAACAAATTCCCATAGGGTCCAATAGTAAAGTTCGACAACATTTAAGATGGCCCACTAAGAAAACGGGGTGGTAACATTCAATATTTTAATCCTAAAATTAAAAATAAAACAATAAAATTGAATTATCAAAAAATTATCGAAATCCCTAGGGCAGAAATAATTAGACTCTGTCTCGTTCAGTGACAAAAGAATAGGAAAATCTTTAAAAATCTTTTGCTCAAGAACCACTGGTCCACAAAAGATGAAACTCATATGGAATTATCCTCAGGTAGTGTAGATTCAAGTTTGTTCAAATCATGACCCCCAGGGCTTGGGGTGGGGCCAAAATGGCCTACCCAAGTTTTACATAGGGATATAAAGGAATACCTTTTAAAATCTTCTTTTCAGGTATTTCAAATCCATGATTTAATAGTGATATTTATATAAATGGAATCATCCTCAAGTAGTGTAGATTCTAGTTTGTTCAAATCATGAACCCCTGTAAAGGGGGGGGGGGGGGGGAATTCAAGCCCCCACCCCCAACCTCAGTAAACTTTCAGTTCTGATCTGATATGTGCTTTTTCTTAGCCTATGTGTTCATGTAAGCACTGTGGCCCATGGGCCTCTTGTTATTGTTTTCAACATTCTATTAAATCAATTCATACTTTTTAGTTTAATCATAACTTTCCCACAAATGTTACAACCCTGTTGCGCTCCCGTACTTCTTAACACTTCACGTTTTATAAACAACAAAGCGGTTAATTACAGTGGAGACAGTGAGGTAATTTTCTATCCAGAATAAAGCTTCACATTGATTATATTTTAAAAGTAACGTCAAACGGAGTAATACTTTTTTTGACGTAACTCATTGCGAGGTAGGCAAGTTATGTTACATAAAATGGATAAAATCTTTTATCCAATCAAATGTTACATGTAAAACTAGAACTGTCCAATCGGAACAAAATACCCTCCGCTGGGTTTTTCAGAAGCAAGTTTTTGCATAATAGATATATGTATCAAACACAAATTATAAAATTCTTCTTCCAGTGACCTCGAACTTCCCCAAATGACCTTGGGTCAAGGTCATGACACACCCTTTGGTCATAGGCAATATTTGAGTGAAATAAGAACCTACCAAGTTTAACAATAAGAAAGATATATGGACCAGACACGAATTATGAAATTTTTCTTCCAGCGATCTTGAACTTCCCCATATGACCTTGGGTCAAGGTCATTACACACCCTTGGGGCATGGGCAATCTTTGTGTGAAATGAAAACCTACCAAGTTTATCCATTAGAAAGATATACACCGGACAAGACTTATGAATTTTTTTATTCCAGTGACCTTTAACTTCCCCAAATGACCTTGGCCAAGGTCATGACACACCCTTAGGTCAAGAGCAATCTTTGTGTGAAATGAGAACCTACCAAGTTTATCCGTAAAAGATATCGTGTCAAACATGAATTTTGAAATTTTTCTCCCAGTGACCTTGAACTTCCCCAAATGACCTTGGGTCAAGATCATGACACACCCTTGGGTCATGGGCAATCTTTGTGTGAAATGAGAACCTACCAAGTTTATCCATAAGAAAGATATGGACCGGACACGAATTATGAAATTTTTCTTCCAGTGACCTTGAACTTCCCCAAATGACCTTAAGTCAAGGTCATGACACACCCTTAGGTTATGAGCAATCTTAATGTGGAGTAGTTGATTCTAATGTTCCTCTGTAAGAAAGATATGGACCGGACACGATTGCACACACAGACGGACAGACGGACAGACAGATGGACAGACAGACAGACGGACAAGGTGATTCCTATATACCCCACCAAACTTTGTTTGTGGGGGGGTATAATTAAATTATTAAGTAAATATCATAGGTTTCTGAAGAACATTCCATTTTTTAACTTTTGTACAGGAATGGAAAGCTAAGACCCTAACAAATATGATCGTACATATCTATACATATTTTATATGCTTCAACAACATATGATTGTAAATCTTGAAACCATTGCTTATAAAAAGCCACAATTTACAAGTGGATTTCAGTCTCGTATTCTCACACGCAGCAGTGATCGTCTTAAAATTCTAGCCAAAATTGTTAGTTCTTTGTACAGGTTGGGAACACATCCCCTTTAGCGAGATCATCTCGCTAAAGCGCGATTATCCCTCTGTAGCGGGAGAAAATACATCTCGGAAAACCGAGATTTGTACGCTGATTCAAACTGTAATCGTGTTAACTTCTGAAAAAGGAAAATCCGGGAGTATGTTAACCCATTCGATAAATGTTTATTGTCTCATCTCAATAAATTTTCTTCAAAATATTGCCTCTACTGCTGCAAATCATGGAAATTGGAATAAGTTTATGAACAATAGCGTAGCCTTCCTACGGAGGACCACAGGTGATAATTATCAGTACAAGTTGACTGTACAACTAAACTTACTTCGGTTACACGGTTATTGTAAATGCATGTTTACTTTATTAATTTTTTTTTAACACGCCTGCTTGAAAAGCGAGAGTATATACAGCATGATATAGTGATGGGGTGTCCGTCACCTTGGACTTTCTATAGGGTACGACGATCTCGAGACGAAGTCTGTTTGGTGACCTATAAATTCCAAATCGCCTGATTTGATTGATTGATATTAAGTCCCACCTTTTTACTGTAAGAAGCGCACTCATTGGTTCTTTGCTACACTCGTCAGAGTTTCCAGGATCTTCTAACAAATACATGTATATTAATTTTTCTGTATATTTTACCCATGAAAATAATAGTGTCAGTTTTAAATTCTCGTCCTACGTAAATTAATCAACCCTAAAAAATATTTTATCCTATACTATTGCACTGTCTCAAATCTTGCAAGTTATATTGGAAACGATATTTTAGACAGCTAGAGATGGTACATGTAGATGGACCAATAGGTGGGGGGGGGGGGGGGGTACTAGAAACAAATACAGTAGGTAGGTTGTGCGACTTGATTTCTTTAAATGTATTATACATGTACATAAACTCTTATCAGGCATGGTAAAAGCTATCGACATAAGCATTTTTAAATCTAAGCATTTTTAAAAATAAGCATTTTTATCGGTGATCAATTAAGACTCCATCTTCTAATAAGGAAGCTATAGCTATAAAAGGTGAAAATATTCTCTCTTATCAACTCAATAAAACAATTACAAGGTATAATAAAATGTAAAATTCGAAGTATTCCATGCAATGTTCGAAGATATTCTTTCAAAACAAAGAATGTCTTTATACCAGTATTCATCTGCCGCAAAAATACGGCTGAAATTTTGCCGACTTGGCATATAACAATAACAATTAACACTTTTAGCATTTATTTGATTTTGGAGGGCAGATTTTTCAGAAGCCCCCCCCCCCCTTTTTGATATAAAAATGCCACCTGGTCTGTGTGCTTTCATGTAGCTTATGTTTTGGAAAGTATCTTATTCCCTATTAAAATTTACATATTTTAACTTGTGCAGGATCCCAAGATGTTTCCAACGCAATTAAAGTGTCCTCAAACGAAGAACTGTTCACAGCCACCGGTAAAAACATTAAGAATTAATTTATGTCATTAAAATACGAATACATAGGGAATACTTCTTTAAATTATAATTAACAACACGTAAGTAGCAGCAATTTCAACAATGCAATTTCACATTTAAATTTAATTCAAAGTAACATGTTTACACTTTCAACAGGCACGTTTCTGTGTTAATGAAAAGTTGGCGGTAACTGAAAAAAAGTTCGAAGCTAGCCCCCCCCCCCCCCTTCTACCTGCACGAAATAGGATTTTCAGGTTTGGACAATGGTCAAATTCTCCTCTTTTTTCATGTCAAGTTTTTTTTTCAGGTTGATTTTTTCTCTTTGAATTAGCCACATACCCCCTTTTCCAATTTGCTTCCGACGCCGTTGAATCATGCTTTTATGAATTTACAAGTTTACCATGCATCAACAATTGTACTAAGTCACTATCGGTTAGACTCAATATAAACCCTTTTTATTATCAATTTCAATACTCCGTTAAATTAATGGTTTACAGATATTCTATACACATCTCAGTTATACTTGTTTTTTAATCATGGCTTTTCCACAAACGTTACAACCCTGTTGCGCTTCCGTACTTCTTTGCATCAACCAAAGATCAAATATTTAAGCAAATATCATGGGTTTCTAAAGCGCATTATTTTAACTTTTGTACAAGGATGGAAAGCTAAGATCCTAACGAATATAATTTGGATATCTATACATATTTTATATGCTTCAAAAACATATATGACTGTAAATCTTGAAACCTTCGCTAAAAAGGCATGATTTACACGTGGATTTCAGCATCTTATTCACACACGCAGCAGTGATTATCTTAAATTTCTGGCCAATATTGTCAGTTTTTTGTAGTAAATTCACGCTTCAATGCAGCTTTCTCCCGGATTTTCAATACGCACGAGATTTTAGATTATTTTATAACGAAAACAACAAAATTCCCGTTTATGGTAATGTATTTTCTCCCGCTACAGAGGGATAATCGCGCTTTAGCGAGATGATCTCGCAAACGGGGATGTGTTCCCAACCTGTTGTAGTGAATTAACACTCTTTAACACACAAGATTTTTCAATATTTTATAATGAAAACAACAAAATACCTGTTTATGGTAATGTTTTTTTTCTGCTAGAGAGGGATAATTGCGATTTAAATTAGATTATCTCGCTAAAGGGGATGTGTTCCCAACATGTAAAATTGACTTATGTTAGTGTAACTAATAAAGTGTTTTGTGTAAGGGTGACAGTGTGCCTGGTGTCAGTGGTGTGGTAAGCAATAAGTTCGTGCAATGCGTCTACGCACTAATTTTTTAACACATTGTTCCTAACGCTTCCTGTTGCACATTTGCAAAAAGCCTATTGTGACACAATCAAAATATCATAGTTTTCAACTTTAAAGCGGCTTAACCCGAAACAGGCGCATATTATCTTATACAACAAGCATTCTGAGAGTATTGCAAAAGCAATACATGTCCCATACCCCTTTTTCTTCAGAATGTCATTTTATAATGTGCAAAAGTCATCTCCAAGGTAAAACTGAAAGATTTTCAAGTTGTTGCTGCCTTAAAACTAATAAAATAATCTGCATTAAGACAAAAATTCAACTCATTTCTCCATCGTCTTTTCCTCGCTTCATATATTTTTGTCGACAATCG